>NC_090443.1:837683583-837961168 GCF_031143425.1 Pleurodeles waltl
TGCAATTAAACTGGAGTTCGTAGTAGCACCTCTGGTCATGCAGGGTTTCCCTCACACACAGGGACCTGCACTCTTCCCTCTGGACTAGGAGGGCCTACCACAGGGGTGACTTAGAGTGACCTGGTTCTGTGACCTGTGGTAAAAAGGGTGCATGCACCTTTTCATGTAGGCTGCAATGGCAGGCCTGCCGACACCTTTTGCATGGGCTCCCAGGGTGGCACAATACATGCTGCAGGTCATAGGGAACCCCTGGTGCCCCAATGCCCTGGGTAACTATGTACCATATACTAGGGACTTATATGGGGGCACCAGTATGCCAATTGTAGGGTGTGCAAAGTCCTAGGCAACCGAATTTAGAGAGAGAGAGAACAATCACTGGGGTCCTGGTTAGCAGGATCCCAGTGAAAACAGTCCAAGTATACTGATAGCAGGCAAAAAGTGGGTGTAACCATGTCAAAAAGAGGGTACTTTCCTACACTTTCCATCCTTACCTGCTCCCACTGCCACCTGCACATCATTTTCCTCCTCACCACTGGCTTTGGATCATTTGCTCATGTGACCCAAGTCCACTCGCATCAACAGTACCTGCCATACTCTCCTGACCTTACTGCTCATCTTCTCCCCATCCTACTTGATTACCCCTAGCCTGCTTTATACAGTTATGTCAACCATTGTCCACCCACTTTTGTATGCATTTTTTGCAGTGTGATCAACCATGTGTACTTCAGTGCTTCAATGTTGCTAACTATAACTGTACTCATATCTAAAAACCTGATAAAAGCATTTAAACAAGCATTTGCAATGCAATAGGTCTTGCATTTGCTTGAGTTAGAGCTATTGGTGTTGTAAATGCATAACTGAACTTTTCTTGCCACATAAATTGGTCAACACTGCCACATAATTTGGTCCTCTCTGCCACATAATTCCAGTGGTTCTGCATAACTCTAGCACTTCCATTGCCCTTCTTCCTGTACTGCAACAAAAAATAAAAATGTTTCTACTATTTATTATATTTATATTATTATTTTGGGGTCTCCCCAACCTAGTGTGGGGACCGAGAGATGACCTAGACAGAAAGAGCATGTCGTGTTGACCATTTTGATGGGGGTCTCATTGTCCTAGGACCACCTCCACTGTCTTCTTGCCTTAAAATTCTGATATCTGAAAAAAACAATTTTATTACCCGGATGTGGATATTACCCCGATTTTCTTAATAGCTGAATTCAGTTAGTGAGAGGCGCCACAGTTCAGGCAGTGTGCTCCATTAACAATGTGTACACTGTGTGAGCAAATTTGCCTCAAGGCGTGTGGGAAATTGAAGTCTGTGTACGTGTGAAGGCCTTACATCATTCACAAACAGCAAGCTTCTCACACTGTCTATCAATGCAACTCATGCCGGAAAGGCAGAAGAGAAGGTGGAGAGGGCATGGTGCTCATTCATTCAATGGCTTCTCTGCAGAAATGCAATTGGAGCAGTACTTTTGCTCCACCTGTGATAAAGACACTTTAAATCAGTGACTTTAAAAAAATATATTTTAAATACGCAAGTACAAAAATACTGTTACACGAAAACAGAAGATACATCAATGATGCATTACAAAATCTTCAGAACAATAAAACGAATGTATTGAAACATAAATACAGAGAACAATAAAATGCAATGCAAATATCTGAGTAAAAACACTCAATCTCAGTCTCACTTTGCTGGTATGAATTGAAAGATAGTCAAACATCTAAAAAGAACTGTGAATTTCTATAGTATTAAAAGGCAGTGCTTCTATGCGCTTAAGAAACTGGAACGTGACAAATACGACCGACCTTCTCTGCCCTATATTTGGGGCACAGCCTCTTTTACATACTTCACTAGGCATGGTGGGCTCTTTAGGAAAGAGAACGCAGGGACTGGGTGTGGTGGCCAAAACCTAGACAATGTAACACAGGAATGATATTGTTAAATATGGCTCAGTGAATTGTACTCAACTGACTGAAACATGCAGTGATATTCACATCACGTGACCCAATGCTAGCCAGGCTGACTCAGCTTTTCAGCATGCCGTCGATGCGAAGTACATAAACTGTGAAACACTAAATTGGTAATGACTTATTTATAGTGCTTAGAAATCACGTATGTATGATATGAATTGTACATAAAAACAAGTTGTCACTATTTTAGAGGCAAGAGGACATCGTGTGAATCACAGCAGCAGCACAGAACTAGTCATGTTGACAGGTCTAAAATATTAATAAAGCCATACTAAAAAACGAAAAAGTAAATACATCTTGGTGGACTATAGCAAATGCAGAGCAAAGAAGGCCTTCAAGCATACTGGTTATCTTTTATTAACGCATATTTTGCTTTTCCCTGCCGGTTTTTCCTCCAGCATATTTCGCAAACCTTTCCTGGAGAAAAGTGTTAGGGTGGGGGAGGGGAGAAAAATCAGCTGTGTAGTAATTAGCACAAAACTGCAAATCCCAACTGAGGCACAAACTTCCCTACAGAAGAAGTAACAGGATGCACCCCCAAAGAGGAGAGAAAACAACAATGGTGTAAGCTTGCCTCGGTTCAGCGACATATAAAAAACAAGCATTTGGAATGCAACAGTCTCGTGTTTGCTCGAGTTAGAGCTCAGAGCAGCACTAATCCGTGAAGGGTCGGAATGTGCTGCTCCCTCTGTCCAGCCCTCTTCCCTGTGATTCTGCTGTGCCTCTTAAATGGTGACATGCTGCGAATGGGCAGCGGGAGAGACCAGCTGTTTCATGTTTCTCTGATCCATTTGGAAGACGCCTATCCAGCCGAGGATTTGTTTTTGAAATCCGGGACATGTTTTAGCTCATAAAAGCAGAAGACATGTCCCCGGATGCCAAACAAAAACAAGCATTTGAAATGCAATGGGTTTCGCGTTCGCTCGAGTTAGAGCTATTAGCATTTTGCTGACACACAAACTGAAATTAAAAAGTAAAACAGTTTACATAAGCGGCCGGTAAAAAGCGACGACGTGAGCTCACAGAGACAGACAAAAGGGACAAGCATTTGAAATGCAAGAACAGAAAATGCGCGAGGGAGAGTAAGGAACGGAGTAAACAAAGTCACACATGACTGCAGATTAAAATAAGTAATAGACTAGAGCCCTGTAAACAGAAACAGCCTGGAGCCACTGAAACATCCAGCGCTCAGGTCAAATGCTATTAGCCTTTGAAAAAAGTAATTCCTAAGCACATGCTACTCAGGCACAAGTGGAAGAGTACAAGTATTAGGGCTATGCTCCAGGGGAGTGTACAACTGTGGAAAAGGTGGGACAAAGAGCAAGGATTGACCACTAACAAGCAAGGATTTTTTAAGGGCACTGAAACAAACCAGTTAAAAAGCAGAGACCCCACAAAGAAGTATAGAAGTATATGCTAAAGTATATACAAGAGGTCTCGAATGCTCGACCTAAAAAGGGTAATCCTCTTCACGTTTTAATATGGAGTTGAAAGATAACAGCCCTTCTCTTTATTTATTAGCAAGCAAGGCCTATGAACAACTGCACTACAACAAGTCTTGTTTACTATTGGTGAATGTGGATTTTGGGAAATCCTGAAGGCTGTACAATAATATAAAATGCTAATCAATTTAGCCATGAAACATTTCACACCAAATGAGATTGATTAGGCTACACAAGTAGTTCTTAACCTGTGGTCTGGGGACGTCTTGGGGGTCTGAGATGGCTACTCGATTTTGCAATCTCTTATAAAAAATAAATAATATTAACTAATTAATAGAATGTATTTAAGATGCAAAACTGTACATTTTAAAACATTTTTGCAAATGTGAAGGAATTTGAAAATGGAGGACGAGGTAGCAGTGCAAGTTCATCAGACAAAATATACTATGAGTATACTTTGAGTGGCCTCAGAAGAATTTAGAAAAGCATCATCCTTCCCACTAAATTACATTTTTATATTTCTTTGTGAATTAAATACAATATGTAATCATTTGTGTATATATTTGATGAATGCCTGTTTCTGTATTTCTGTGTATTATTTGCGGTTCAAATTATGGAAATTGCCTAGGCTAGGATCCCCAGATTCCAACAATGACTCACTGGGGGTCTCCATATTTCAAAAAAGATTCATGAGGGATCCGGAATTCCAGCAATGAACAATTCGAGGACCGCACAAGTCAAAAGGTTAAGAAAAGGGTACACAGTTCTCATATCACTTGACATGAAGGGATGCCAACACTGCTTGAAATTTACATAACTTTTAATAACAAATTAAAACATAGAACTATCTACAGAAAGGGGCAAATATATTTATGGACATCATTTTTAAGTCATCTAAGGCTATCGTAGGTCTCAGATTATAACTAATCAATAAAAAAAGAGAAATTATTAAAAGTAGTTCAAGAATACAAAAGGGATTGCCACTGTACCCAAAAAATACATGAAACTGAAGATGCTGGTCTTAAAGAATAAAATAAGTACTTGCAGCCGCACTAATGGAAAAAGTAAAATACTATAACAGAATCACAGTAGCGTTTGATGTAGTCTTGAATTGCATTATGGTAGCATTCGTAAATGCAAAGCAAACCAGAACTTATCACACTAGGAAGCTAAGTATTTGATTAGCAGCAAAGCAGGTAGGGCTTAAACCAACATATGCTCTGAACGGTGAGCAGTGAAACCGGCTGTGTTAAATTTAGGGAAAAGGAAACAACATAGCTATTCATATATGCTAGTTAAGTCGCAGATTAACAATTAAGATCTTGTGTTGCTTCTTCCTAAATCAAAAAAGAGAAACATACCTTATTTAACTCCTGGAAAATAGCAGAGATGAGCAGAACCCTTACAAGTAAAGTGGCCAAGAATTACAACTAAAACAATCGTTGCATCCCTGTAATAACAAAGATAAACATTTAGGGGGTCATTACAACCCTGGCAGATGGTGTTAAAGGTGCAGTAATACCGCAAACAGGCCAAGAAAAGGGAATCATGACCCTGGAGGAAACCGCCAACAAAGACAGCCACTTTAACACACCGCCCGCCACGGCGGTACAGACAAGCAGTGCGGCGGTCACCGCCAACAGACAGGCGGAAGACAATGTACCGCCCATAGTATCACAACCCGCCAATCCACCACCTTTTCCGGGACGGATTCACCGTGGATAAAAACACGGCGGAAACAGTTTCTGTAGTGCGAAAACGCTCACCTGAACACATCCCACGAGGAAGGAGGACACCATGGAGCCGGAATTACAAATCCTACCGGCCCTTGTATTCCTACTCATCTACGAAGACCAACGCCGGCGGTGGAGAAGACAACGGTGAGTACTGCACCTACGACATAGGGGAGGCAAAAGTCAGGGGGACACACACGCAACACCCCCACCCCCACCGCCACCCTCGCATATTACAACACACACACCAATGCATTTAGAAACATCACAGTAACAACCCATGACCCCCCCCCGGAAGAATGCAAAGACAAAACAAATTCAGTTCAAACATTGTAATGTATCAATATACATGTCTCAAATATATACAGATATATTATAAAATCATTCAAAAGTATATACATTACAAGAAGTAGTGCAGATATGCACATATCAATGTCCGTGCACCACTAGTCCAAAAATGCATGGGCGAGGCCCACACAAGATACCTGTCCACAAACGGAGAGAACACTGCCGGGGCATCACAGAGAAATACAACAAGCACCTCAGGGGGAAGGGAAGGGGGGGGGCACCTCAGCCGGATTACAGCACCACGCCACATCCACGACGTGGCTCCATGCCCATTGATGTATCCTGGGGAGTGCAAAGCCACAGTCTCACAAGTCTAAACAGTGGTTGGTTTGCCCACTGGACCATCCTGGGGAGTGCAAAGCCACAGTCTCTCAAGTCTCTACAGTGGGTGGGTTGCCCACTGGACCATCCTGGGGAGTGCAAAGCCACAGTCTCTCAAGTCTATACAGTGGGTGGTTTGCCCACTGGACCATCCTGGGGAGTGCAAAGCCACAGTCTCTCAAGTGGATAACAGTGGGTGGGTTGCCCACTGGACCATCCTGGGGAGTGCAAAGCCACAGTCTCTCAAGTCTATACAGTTGGTGGTTTGCCCACTGGACCATCCTGGGGAGTGCAAAGCCACAGTCTCTCAAGTCTATACAGTGGGTGGTTTGCCCACTGGACCATCCTGGGGAGTGCAAAGCCACAGTCTCTCAAGTGGATAACAGTGGGTGGGTTGCCCACTGGACCATCCTGGGGAGTGCAAAGCCACAGTCTCTCAAGTAGATAACAGCCTCCACTGGTTCTGGAGGGGGAATGGTGCCCAGAGTGCTTCATCCTGTGAAGGACAGACAGAGTGGATGGATCTCTCCACTGGTTCTGGAGGGGGACTGGTGCCCAGACTGGATTAGTCTCCCGTGACAGTTCCTGTCCCGTCACTGTCCCAGCTGCACATGGGATAACGATGCTTGATGTGGCGGTCTTTTCCTTCTTCAGCGGTGCATGCCCTGTTCAGCGATGCTTTGCCATGGCGGTCTCTGGACTGTTCAGCGGTGCTTTGCCATGGCGGTCTCTGGACAGTTCAGCGGTGCTTTGCCATGGCGGTCTCTGGACAGTTCAGCGGTGCTTTGCCATGGCAGTCTCTGGACTGTTCAGCGGTGCTTTGCCATGGTGGTTCTGGACTGTTCAGCGGTGCTTTGCCATGGCGGTTCTGGACTGTTCAGTGGTGCTTTGCCATGGCGGTCCCTGGACTGTTCAGCGGGGCTTTGCCATGGCGGTGTCTGGACTGTTCAGCGGTGCTTTGCCATGGCGGTTCTGGACTGTTCAGCGGTGCTTTGCCATGGCGGTTCTGGACTGGGCATTGGTGTGTGGCATGACGTTCTCTGGACTGGGCATTGGTGTGTGGCATGACGTTCTCTGGACTGGGCATTGGTGTGTGGCATGACGGTCCCTCATTGCCCAGCGGGGCTGTGGCTGCCGGGGCCCTCCTGGGCAATGACTCCGGCGGTGGTCTCCTGACCAGTGACGATACTTGGGCCCTCCTGGGCAATGACTCTGGCGGTGGTCTCCTGACCAGTGACGATACTTGGGCCCTCCTGGGCAATGACTCCGGCGGTGGTCCCCTGACCAGTGACGATACTTGGTCCCTCCTGGGCAATGATCCTGCGGTGGCGGTGGTCTCCTGACCAGTGACGATACTTGGGCCCTCCTGGGCACTGACTCTGGCGGTGGTCTCCTGACCAGTGACGATACTTGGGCCCTCCTGGGCACTGACTCTGGCGGTGGTCTCCTGACCAGTGACGATACTTGGGCCCTCCTGGGCAATGACTCCGGCGGTGGCGGTGGTCTCCTGACCAGTGACGAAACTTGGGCCCTCCTGGGCAATGACTGTGGCGGTGGTCTCCTGACCAGTGATGATACTTGGGCCCTCCTGGGCACTGACTCTGGCGGTGGCGTTGTTCTCCTGACCAGTGACGATACTTGGGCCCTCCTGGGCACTGACTCTGGTGGTGGTCTCCTGACCAGTGACGACGGTGCTGGCGGTGGCGTCCCGGCCGCCGGGAAGGATGCCGCCCTTCTCCGCTGTGATGCTCACACCAGGCTGTGCAGACTTCTTCTGGCCCTTCCCCACCTTTGGAGGAGTCACAGCTGACTCTGCAATTCCCCTGGGACCCCTGTGAGTTGTTTTGCCTCCAGGAGTCTTCACACAGTCCCGTCGGCCACTTTCCAACTTCAGAGCCTTTACAGGGGGTGGACTGGCAGTGCCTTGGCTCCGTGTCACACTGCCTGCCCTGGTGGCCGGTGCACTCCACACACCTTGAACACGCACCACTGGTACTGGAGGCTTTTTGGCTGAGGCGCTACGACGGGACTGATGAATTGGAGGGGTGGGGGTGTGGGCAAAAAGGTCAACTTTGCAGAGGGACAGTTTCTGACGAACACTGGGATGGGTAGCTGGAGGGGGTCTGGGAGTGGAGGAAGAGGAGGTGGTTGTAGGAGGTGTCACTGTAGGTGTTTTGGGTGCAGGTGCAGGTACTGGAGGCTGTCATGAGGTGGATGGATGTTGGGTGTGTGTGTGCCCGAGTTTGTGTACTTTGGGAGGGGGCGTCACAGACACACTGGGAGAGGACACAGGGGACGTGTAAATGGGAGTGGAGGTGGTGATTGCAGGTGAGCGGGGTGTGGTGCTGGGTGTTCTGGCGCGAGTCCTGGTGCCTGTAGATGTAGTGCATGCAGGTGAGAGTGTAGACGACACTGGGAGGGAGGAGGCAGACGACGACGAGGAGGACACAGTGGAGGCAGTGGATGTTGCTGTGTCTGCATGTGGGTGATGCTTGTGTGTGTGCTTGTGGGTTGTGTGGTGCCTATGTTTGCCTGAGCTACTTTTGTGTGTTGAGGTGTATGCATGCTTGTCTGATGGTGTGCTTGGGACAGGCTGGGGTACAGGGGATTGGGTCTGGGTGGGGGGAGTTGGAAGGGGGAGGCTAGAGACAGGGACAATGGCTGCCATCAGTGCTGAGGCCAGAGATTGCAGGGTCGATGATGGGCAGCCTGACCAGAATGAATGCCTTCCAGGAATGCATTAGTGTGTTGCAACTCCCTTTCTACACCCTGGATGGCATTCACAATGGTAGACTGCCCAACAGTGAGTGACCTGAGGAGGTCAATGGCCTCCTCACTGAGGGCAGCAGGGGTGACTGGGGCAGGGCCAGAGGTGCCTGGGGCAAAGGTGATGCCCACCCTCCTGGGTGAGCGGGCACGGGGCGAACGCTGAGGGGCTGCTGGGAGGGCGGTGCTGGTAGGGGAGGTGGCGGCTGTACCTGTAGAAGTGGGGGGCCCAGTTGGTGCCGCCACCACAAGGGAGCTCCCATCGGCGGACGAGTCCCTGTCGCTGGTTGGTGATCCGGTGACCGACATGTAGCTCCCCTCGCCCTCCGTCCCACTGGTGCATTCAGAGTCCGTGGTGTGGCCCTCCATGGCCATGTGGGATGCAGCTCCCTCGTGCCCCGGTGCCACTGTACCTCCGCCTGATGATGCTGATCCACAAAAGAACAGGGGAAGCAGAAAAAGGGGGGAGACGACAGAAGAAAGACAGGTTGAGTCCATGGCTTACCGCTACAGTTGGCGGACAATACAGACACAGCAGCCCCCTGCACTACGTCATGCTCTTGGCCTCTACAGAAGCAAATACAGGGATCTGGCCTACATGCCTATGGTGGACATCTGCACACATGGATGCCACAGGGGCATCTATAGCTGTACTTGGGCCACTACTGAGGTGGGGTCGAGTGCCTCATGCCCTGCATTACGGAGGGGCCTAGTCTACGTATTTCTGCCTGGCCTAGGTACACCCACAGCCCTCCTCCCTCAGCCAGCCCCTCAACTGCGCGCCAAGTACCCAGAATGAGGTTGTACTCACCCCCTTGTGTCTGCTGTGAATCCCTCAAGCGCCCATCCAACTCAGGGTAGGCCACCGCCAGGATCCGGAACATCAGGGGGGTCATGGTGCGACGGGCACCCCTCCCACGTTGGGAGGCCTTCCCGAGCTGTGCCTCTGCCGTCTTCTTGCTCCAGCGGCGAATGTCCTCCCATCTTTTCCGGCAGTGGGTGCCCCGTCTCTGGTGGACCCCCAGGGTCCGGACGTCCTTGGCGATGGCACGCCAAATGTCCTTCTTCTGGTGGGCGCTGACCTACATGACATGCACAAGGGAAGAAGAGAAGTCATTACCAACTGCACCGTCGATGTGAGTGTCCCCCCTCCCTACCCTAGCCATGTGGCACATTCATTCACATGCATTAATGTTGCCTGAACTCTGCCACCTTCCCTCTTACAACCAGCCCTCTCCACCCAGGCCTAGCCCATACAACGTGCTACCTGTGTACTAACCTGTTGGTCTGGAGGACCGTAGAGTAGCGTGTACTGGGGGAGGACCCCGTCTACTAGTTTCTCCAACTCCTGAGCAGTGAAGGCAGGGGCCCTTTCCCCAGACGCAGCAGACATCGTCGCTTCCAGACCGAGGTCACAGCAGTACTTGCAGTGTAGGTCCACTCCTGTCGAAGATCAGGTATCTAGTGATTGAACAGATAGAAAATGGCGGTGACATCCGCGGAGGTGACGTCCACGGCGGTGCGTATCATCACCGGTGGCGCACTTGTTCATTGGCTCCTGGGACCCATAGGGCCCAATGTTAACCAATGCAGCCTTGTGCCGCGGTCTACGACCGCCTACCGCGATGGTGTGCACCGGCAGCGCAGTTACCTCACAATCCCATTGTCCCAGTTTAGAGGTCAGGCAGCCGCCATTTCAGGGGCCCACATGGCTTCATTTACTTCTGCGTCACACATAGCTAGGCCTACACTCAACACACATACAGGAAGGGTTTTGTGTTTGGTGTCGTGTTCTGTGTAACTGTGGGCACATACCTGGAAAAAAGTTGACTCTGTGGTCGCTGTTGTCCTTCCTAGGCACCGTCAGTTGGGACAATTGAGAAGATGGCGGAATCCTTCGGTGTACCGACCGCTGGTGGACTTGTTGACAATGGAGGAGCAACATTTAATCGTCACCTACAGGTTTGACCGTGCCACTATCCAGGAACTATGTACCCAGTTGGAGCCAGACCTGATGTCACCAATTCGCCATCCCACTGGAATCCCCCCTGACGTGCAGGTGCTGTCAGTGCTCCATTTCCTTGCAAGTGGGTCTTTTCAGACAACAGTGGCCATGGCATCAGGGATGTCCCAGCCTATGTTTTCCAATGTGCTGTCCAGAGTGTTGTCTGCCCTGATGAAACGTAAGGAGATACATAATTTTCCCTGAGGTGGAAGATTTGGCTACAGTGAAAGGTGACTTCTATGCCCTTGGACATATCCCCAACATCATAGGTGCTATTGATGGGACCCATGTAGCTCTGGTCCCCCCCCACAGGAGTGAACAGGTATACAGGAGCCAGAAGAGTTATCATTCGATGAATGTATAGATGGTATGTTTGGCAGACCAGTACATCTCTCAGGTAAATGCTATGTTTCCTGGCTCAATGCATGGCGCCTACATCCTGCGGAATAGCAGCATCCCTGATATGATGGGTCAACTCCAGAGGCACCGTGTGTGGCTATTAGGAGACTCTGGTTACCCCAAACTGTCTTGGCTATTGACCCCAGTGAGGAATCCCAGGACCGGGGCAGAGGAACGCTACAAGGAGGCCGATGGGCGGACTAGGAGGGTGATCGAATGCACCTTCGACCTCCTGAAGGCCAGGTTCAGGTGCCTCCATATGACAGGTGGTTCCCTATTCTACTCACCGAAGGTGTGCCAGATCATCATCGCCTGCTCGATGCTTCACAATCTTGCTTTGCGACGCCAGGTGCCTTTTCTGCAGGAGGATGGTCCAGATGTCGGTGTTGAGGCAGCTGTGGAGCCTGTGGACAGTGATGAGGAGGAAGCTGAGGAAGAAGACAACGACAACAGGAAATCAGTCATAGAGCAATATTTCCAGTGACACACAGGTGAGAACATTTTCATTTTTACCATTACATTCACTGTCACACGTCTTCCTCTATCCTGTGTGTAATTTCATAGCATTATTTGGTAACTGAGTTGTACCTTTCCATTACGGTTTCACAGGTGTGGTTACCAAAGTGTGTCATCTGCATGCATCCTTCAAGGACTTGTGATGTGTGACATAGGTATGATGCCTTTACAACTAGAAACGCATTTTGACACTGTCATTGATAATACATTTTACCAAATCATAGACTGACTCAACATTGTTTTGTGGTTCAAGGGTATTTATTTAAGTGCTCAAAAATGGAGGGGGGTTGTAAAATGTTGAGGGGTGATGGTGGAGGAATGTCCATGGCAGAGTCCAGTCTATTAGTCTCACAGGTGCACTGCCCATATGGGCATAGGAAGTGGAGCTGGGGCAGTTTAAGTATGGACAGGGTAACAAAGTAGGACAGTTGGAGGACAATCAGGGTGGTCTCATTTCCTGGCGGGGGTCTTGCCATCTTGCTCTGTCCTGTTCCTGGATCTCAGGGACCGCTTGCGTGGTGGTTGTCCGTCTGCAGGGGGTGGGGAGCTGGTGTGGTGGTCCTGTGGCGGGGCGTCCTGTCCACTAGCGCCGGCGGAGGTGGTGGGCAGTTTATTGTCCATGCTAGTGTCAGGGGCCCCTTGAAGTGCCACGGTGTCCCTCAAGGTCTGCTGTATGTCCTTCAGCACCCCTACGATGGTGCCCAAGGCGGAGCTGATGGTCCTGAGCTCCTCCCTGAACCCCAAATACTGGTCCTCCTGCAGGCGCTGGGTCTCCTGAAACTTGACCAGGACCGCCGCCATCGTCTCCTGGGAGTGGTGGTATGCTCCCATGATGGAGGAGAGGGCCTCGTGGAGAGTGGGTTCCCTTGGCCTGTCCGCCCCCGTCGCACTGCACCCTTCCCAGTTCCCCTGTGTTCCTGTGCCTCCGTCCCCTGGACCGTGTGCCCACTACCACTGACCCCAGGTCCCTGTTGTTGTTGGGGTGGTGGGTTATCCTGGGTTCCCTGTAGTGGTGGACACACCGCTGATTGACCTGTCCTGGGTACGGAGGTTTGGGCCCGCTGGGTGGGTGCTGTGCTGGTGTTACCAGAGGGTGGAAGGTCAGTGTTGGGCTGTGCCTGTGCAAGGGGAACCGACTGTCCCGAGGCCCACGATGGTCCGGGCTGGTCATCAGGATGCAGTAGGGCAGTGCTGCTATCGTCACTGTGGGCCTCTTCTGTGGGTGGAGTGGAGTTGTCTGGACCCTCCGGTGTGGTGACGGTCCTTCGTGATCCTGCAGGGGCATAAGAGCATGATTATTGCATGTGTGTGTGTGTCATGGTGTGTAATTGGTGGCTCACCGTGTACCCCAGTGCAAGCATTCCTGTGTGGGGGCTTGTGTGATGATGGTTGGGGGGGTGTTCTGGGTATGTGCAGTGAGCATGCTTTAGTGATGGGTGTCCATGCTTAGTTGTGTCATGCAGGGCTTGGTGTTGGGGTGGGTGGTTTGTGTTATTAGTACATTAGTGAGGAGTTGGAGTGATAGGGGAGGGTGTGAGGGTGGGGGGGTGTGATAGCATGCAGGAGGTAGGGTGGGGGATCTGATAGTTAAGATTTGACTTACCAGTGTCCATTCCTCCAGCGACTCCTCCGAGGCCCTCTGGATGCATGATGGTCAAGACTTGCTCCTCCCATGTTGTTAGTTGTGGGGGAGGAGGTGGGGGTCCGCCGCCAGTCCGCTGAACCGCGATGTTGTGCCTGGAGACCGCTGAACGCACCTTCCCCCGTAGGTCGTTCCACCTCTTCCTGATGTCCTCCCGATTTATTGGATGCTGTCCCACAGCATTGACCCTGTCGACTATTCTGCGCCATAGCTCCATCTTCCTGGCTATGGATGTGTGCTGCACCTGTGAGCCAAATAGCTGTGGCTCTACCCGTAAGATTTCCTCCACTATGACCCGGAGCTCCTCCTCGGAAAACCGGGGGTGTCTTTGGCGTGACATGGGGTGGTGTGTGTGATGTGTGGGGCGGTGTCAGTGTTGATGTGTGTGGTGATGTGTAGTGGTGTGTGGTGTTTTGTGCGTGGATGTTATGTCGGTGATGGTGTTGTGTGCCTCTGTGTGGTGGGATTGTCTATTCTGTGCTGTCTCTCTGGCCTTCGTGAATAATTTTTGGTCGTAGGTGTTTGTGGGTGATGTGGGTGTGTGTTTTATATTGTGTTGGGTGTGTGGGAGTGGTGTTTGTATGTGTATCAGGTGTGTGTATTTTGAATTGTCCAATGTGGCGGTGTTTTGGAGATGTGTGTGTATTTTGAGTGCGGCGGTGTGTACCGCCAATGGAATACCGCGGTTGAAAGACCGCCACGTGGATTTGTGGGTCGTAATAGCATGGGCGTGTTTCTGTTGGCGTGGAGGTGGAGGTTTTGTTTTAGCCAGTTTAACACTGACCTTTGGTGTGGCGGACTTGTGTGGGTGTCTGAATTTCGGCGGATTCCGAGATGTGTGTCATAATAGCTGTGGCGGAGTTCCGCGGCAGCGGCGGTGTATTGGCGGTCTTCTGCACAGCAGTAAGCGCCTTTTACCGCCAATGTTGTAATGACCCCCTTAGTGTGCTTTAGGCAGTATCACGTTTTATTTCAGAGACTTGTTCAGGAGATTAAGGGTACTCTTGTTTTGAGCACCGCATTTTCGTGTATTTTGTAACCATGCAAACATATAAAAGTTATATTTGCAAGCAACTAACAACTATGGCCACATCATTTTTCACACGTAATACAAAGAATCGTATTTTAGTATATTGTTGCTTTACTCTCCCTAAATCCTTATTTTATCTATTGCTATGAAAGAAAAACGTGATATAGCTGTAGTCCTAGTTTTGCATCCTGTGGATCCGGAACACCTTCCTAAACATACATTAGAACTTCCGGAAATGAGATTGAAGAATGTTAATCACTGAAAAGTATTTTCCATAAACGTTTAGTGCTGTCAGAGATGTTTTTTCCATTTGAATGCTGTAGCAGTGAGGATGGAAAAACTGTAACAAAGATTTTTTAACTTTCACCCTTTGTCATGGAGAAATGGTCTCCCTACGCACCAACGGCATGAAGAGAAAATGAAGCCTGATAGGCTACCACTGATAGGAACTTTAAAAAAAGACCTGTACCTTTAATCTCATAAGGACCCTATTCCGCAATGCAATGTAGTGACAGTTTGCCTGTGAGTGTCAGTTCTTTTTTATGTAAAGTTAAAGCACATTTGCTCCGACAGCCGAGGAGGTGGATGTATAATTTACTACTTCAATGAAGATACCTATGATGCAGAACTAGGACAACAGGTATGTAACTTTTCCCTCTGCACCGTAGAATCATCATTCATAGTCACAAACACTTAGGCCTTCATTATGACTTCGGCAGTCAAAACAGTTGACAGCCGAAGTCACACCCACCAGGAGACCGCCAGTGATGGCGGTCTTGAGACTGCCATAATATGACTCCAAATTGGGCAGAGAGCCATACTGGCAGTCGGTGGTCTAGTGGAGGTTGCTCCGCTGGCACCGCCACGTCATCACAACACCGCCCGTTATATTACAAGTCTGTAATGGGCGTGGCAGTGTTGAAATGACAGGGCGGTGCCTGCGAAGCAGGCCCTGTGGACCCCGTTCACTCCCAGAGACCACCACCGCGAGCAGGTAAGGTGATCGTCCGACAGGGGGGAGGGGAGGCTTAGGGTGGGATGTTGAGTGTTGTGTGCATGAATGGGGGTAGGAGTGTGTGTGAATGGAGGGGAGGGTGTTTGTGTGCGTGCGTGTGCATGTATCTGTGTGAATGCATGTCAGCGGGGGCTGTTGTGGACGGGTGTATGTGTGCGAGTGTGTGTGCGTGGATGTGTTAGTGTGTGTGTGGTGTGTGCATGCATGAATTGGGGCAGGGGTATGTACAGGGTTCGGGGTGGGGATGGTGGTGTCTATGGGGTCAGTGGCTGTTTCGGGGGGAGGCGGAGTCACATACTGGTGACAGGAATATCAGTTCCTGTCGGCAGTATCCTTTCCGATCAGGGAATTCCTGGCGATGTTGCTGCCGGGAAATCCCTGGCGGAAAGGAAACTCATAATCCCGTCTGCAGTATAAGGTGGACCGCCGGGCTGAAGGTGGTACATAATTTGCCATAATTCGGCGGTCCTGCTCCACCACGCTGTCGGCGGTGTTACCGCCACCCCCGGTGTGGCAGAGAAGTACCGGCAAACTCATAATGACCACTTTAATATAGCAAGCAAAAGAAAAAAAACTCCACTGCGGCTTTCAGATGAATGTGTGTGATAAAAGGTTTTATGTATGCTAACTGTACCATACTCAGTGTCCTGAGATCAGTAAACCTCAAGCTCCACAAAAAAACAAAAATTTACCTAGTTAAACAGATTCCGAAAAGGTTTCCTGCCCGAACTTTGTGTCAGCCTGAGTGTCTGAGTCTATACAATAATGTCCTGAAAAAGTGTGTGTAGATAATAATGTTTTGAAAAAGTGTGTATAGTAGATGCCTTACAGAGATCTATGATAGGGCCTTATCTGGCCTAAGCTGTTGTAGCTGCATTCGGTCTCATAGAGTGTGCTTTGGATTTACCCAGCAAGGGTTGGTTAGCAATTTGATATCAGAAACAAATACACACAACTATCCACCTTGATATGTATTGTTTCAAAGCCACCAAACCTGCAATTCACTAACTCTACATGCAGAAGTTATGGCTTTAAAAAAGGCAGTTTTCCATGACAAATATTGCAGAGATGATTTATATATGGGTTTGAAGGGAAGGCCCATTAGCTTTATAGAACTAAGTTCAACTTCCAAGGAGGAAAAGGTCTCCTGACTGGAGGAAAATCTTTCTTAAGCCCTTCTAAAAAAATCGTTGACCACAGGACTCTTGAAGAATGATGGTTATGTTGGAGGTGTTTCCTGTATGTAGTAATTGCTACTAAGTGGATTTTATAGAAGGAGAACAGCAGACTTGACCTTGCCAGATGAAGCAAGTAGAGGAGGATAACATTCTCTTGTACAGCAATACAGTCATGGGCATTGTTACAGCACCATATGCAGAATCTTTTCCATTTGAGGACATAACATGATTGTGTTGAAGGTCTCTTTGATTCTTTAAGAATGTTCATACAATCGTCAGAAACATTTACTGATTTCAGGAGCCGTGCTGCAAAATTCAGGAACTGGACCCTGGGATGCAGAACTTTGCCCTGAAGCCTGAATAGGAGATCTGGCCTGAGTGGAAGGCGCAAGTGACGTACTATAGATAACGGAAGGAGCTCCATGTACCACCACTGTCTCGGCCAATCCGGTGCAATTAGAATCAACCTGATGTTCAAACCTGATGACAAATGGAGTCAACCAACTGATCAACAGGG
The DNA here is from genome assembly GCF_031143425.1 of Pleurodeles waltl. NCBI lineage: Eukaryota > Metazoa > Chordata > Amphibia > Caudata > Salamandridae > Pleurodeles > Pleurodeles waltl. The sequence continues at coordinate 837,700,479 of NC_090443.1, forward strand.
CATTTCCCAGAGACAGTGGTTCTGGACCCCTCAATTCAAAGTCTAGGCATTTTTTGTTTTTTTGCTATGACAAATAATTCTAACATTGGAGTACACCATTCCTTGAAGACAGCGCTTACTAACTGGTCGTTAAGAACTCACTCCTCATTTTTTTAGAAGAAACGACAGAGGAAGTCTGCTTCTACATTTTGGATTCCCAGAATGTTAAAGGCTGTTAGCGATAATCCTCTTGCTAGTGCCCAATGCCACACTGTCTGAGCTTTGAGTAATAACTGTCTTGACCTTGTTCCACCCTGTTTGTTTATATAATACATTGTAGTGATATTGTCCGTTTGAATCATGAGGTCTTTGGAAGTGAGAGATGGAAGAAAGGCTTTCTGAGCCAGATGTACTGCTTTGAGCTCCGGCCAGTTGTGATAAGATGTCTTCTTTGAGATCAACACCCTTGGATCATGAGGTGGTCCATATGCATGCCACATCCTGACAGAGAAGCGTCTGTTATCATGGTTTGAGAAGGTGTTTCCTCCTGAAATGGCACTCCCTCTAGGAGATTGAGAGATCTGGTCCACCAGTTGAGGGATTGACGAGCATTCTTTGTTAGAGTGATTTGGCCTTGCCAACAACCCATTTTTTGCAACCACTAACCATGCAGACAAGACCGCTGGGGTCTCATGAAGAGGTATGGATTTGGAATTATGAATGTGTAGGATGCCATTGATTCTAGGAGGGAGGATACTTGATGGGCAGTGAGTTTATTTTGTTGCATGAACTGTGCACATTTTTTCAGGATTTATGACACTCTTTCTCAGAAGGAAACACCTTTTTTATGTACTGTTGCGCCTAGAAAGGTAAGGCACTGAACTGGGGTGGTGATGGATTTCTCTGCACTGATTTGTAAGCCCAATTTTGTTAAAAGTGCTGTTGTGGTTTTGAAGTCTGTCTTTGCTTGTCTGAGAGTCTCTGCTTTTATCAGCCAATCATCCATGTATGGGTACAGGAAAATGCCTTTTTCCATAACTGTGTTGCATCTGACTCCATGCATTTGGAAAATGTATGGGGAGCTGATTTGAGAAAGGAAGTACAAAGTACAATTATCTGTTCCTACTATGAATCTGAGAAATTTTCTGTGATGATGAGCTACTGGAATATGAAAGTATGCATCTTGAAGTTCTACTGCACAGAACCAATCATCCTTTTTTATGTGTGGGTATATCTGATGAAAGGATAACATTCTGAATTTTTCGTTTTTAGGTCGACCCTAGCCAGCACGCAGTGCGCCTGCGCTGCCTTGCGACATACTGTATTCAGTGTATGGGCTTTTAACCCGCCCATTGGCTTTTTATTGATGACTTGCATTGTCATTTGCAAGGCTTGTTTCCTACTGGGTATCTTTGGGTTTTGCACCTCATTTTAGTTGGCAGTTAACGCCCCGAGAGCAGGGACTAACTACGATATGGTTCCACCCTGTGTGTTGTGTTTTGCAGGAACTATTATTTTTCTTTCCTGTTGATGTTTTGCTCTCTTTGCAGGATTTGTTTGTAGCTCCTGTGTTTGTAGCTCCTGTTTGTGTTTTTAAAGCTTTATATGCTGTTTAAATTGCTTAGTTTGTATTGTGAACACTGCGTGCTTTGTGGCTCCTGTTTGTTTTGTTGAAGTTTATTATGCTGTTTCAATTCCTTAAAGTGCTTATTTGGTATTATGAACATTGCATGCTTTTTAATTTATTTACTTACGTCTGAAACTGGTTGTGCGACTAGCAACGTTTCAAATTACACTTCCACTATACATTACCATGAGCAAGCCCACAATAATTAAAAACAAGAGCTCGCACAACACATTGTTTGTGTGATTCAAATCATGAGCTTTGCTTTTGTTTATGCGCCGCTCTGTCAGGGTGCGTGCAAACCGAACACCCGTCCTTCCTCCTCTCCTGACTTGCACCATAGCCACTGGGGGCCGCCACCCAAAAGATATGGAGGCAGCGGAGGGAGTTATGGACACTGGGTTACATGTAATGCTTCAACTCCCCTGTCTGCTAAGTGACAAAGGACGGTGCTCTGCTATCCAGAAATTTCCACCAGCAGTATTGCCTTGCTTTTTACTACCGGCCTCGTTTAATGAGTAGTTTGCTTTTATCTTGATACTGCCCTGCTGCACATTAATGTTTTATTTGGAACCAATAGTTTTAAAAAAGATAGCTCCTCTTCAATACACTTTCGTTGACTGTATTTATTTTATTTGCTGTGCTGCAAGGTAAAATAGATCTGGGCACTTTTTGGTCCATTTTGTAAACCAAGGAAACCTCTCCTTCTTCATTGCCCCTCACCTCCCACCACCTGGAATTACTTGTCTATAAACAGCTGAGCAGGAATGTTTCTGAAATCATACACCTTGAGTGCTGAACTGCACACGAAAACATGCCCCGGCTGCAGTTGCTGTTTGTTTGCTTTTTGCCAAAATATGCACTTCGTGTACTGCCCTGCCACACATTAATGTTTTATTTGGAACTGATAGTTCCAAAAAAGATAACTCCTTTTTAATACACTTTTGTTGGCTATGTGAATTTATTTGCAGACTTTTTATAACGCTATGCTGCAGACTAAAATACAAGCTAAAATACATCTGGGTACTTTTCAGTCCATTTAGTAAATTCTAGAAACCTCCCCTCCTTCAGTGCCCCATATCCCACCATCTGGAATTACTGGACCGTCAACAGCTGAGCAGGAATGTTTCTGTCATCACCCACCTTGTGTGCCCAGAGTGCACACGAAAACATGCCGGGCTGCAGCAAGGAACAGCTCACTTTGGAAAAAGTCAACTCTTCTCTTGGACCGATCAGCCTGCGAGGGGGACTCTTAATGAAGCAAGGTTTGCCCCCAACTGTATTTTCCAGTTGTGGATGTTTTGCAAATCGCTGTATAAAGTGCTGGCCACAAGACAACAACTTACAAAGCATTTTCTTTGATGTAATTCTGCAGTTGTGGCACGAGTGGTCTTCTACATAGGCCCTTCATCACTACTCCCACTCTGCTGGTAGGCACCCATTCACTGTGCTGTTACTGAAATGTCTCTTCCTGTCTGCCATTCCATTTAAAAGACCTACTTAACAGAAAGTATCAATTAGCACAGACCACTTAGCATTGTCACGTTGGTTTTGAGATTGTGAATTCCACGTACAGAGGTCTAAATTGCTTCATCTAAGGACGAGGGAATAGGAAGAATAAGTTGATGGGGTATAAGGCAATCTTGAACTGGACCTCGAAGAGGTGATTGATGCTCTGTCCGAAGGTGACCTTGGTGACTGAGTTTTAACTGGAGATGTAGTTTCCATTTCCTTACTGGTGACATAGAAGTGGCTCTTGAAAACCTCTCCACAGTCGACAGGTTCAAACGGTATAATGGAACAACGGCAATGGCAATGTCAACACTGGCTTGGACGTCAAGCGGTAATGGTGTTGCTTTGATGTTGACCCCTCTCTGGATATCAAACAAGATGGTGCCAAACCTCTCGTTGTCGATGTTCTTAACCACAGGACTCTTGATGTCAATAAATGACATCAATGAGTGTGACATCAATGGTGAGGTTGAGAAGGAGATTTTATAGTCCTCTGAACTCTCTGCGTACGAGTGGGTACCTGATGTTTGATGCCTTTCCGCCACATGATGAAAGGAAGATCCCTCCATTTTTCTACCTTTCTTTCTCTACTCTTGTTCTTTCATTTCTTGAATCAAACAACACGGTCTCATGGCCTCTCTGTACTTAAGCATCCTTTCTGACATTTTTTAGCAAACATCACACGCTTTTATGTGGCGCGTAGGTGTAAGACACGCCACACAGACTCTGAGCATCAGAGCTTGGTTTCTTTTCTTCCACAGGATGGACATTTGGTGAATAAAGAAGGCATTCTGATTAAAAGATCCAGTTAGAAAGAGGAAAAAATTACTTTCTCAACAAAATAGATTTAAAATTGTCCAGTAAAGTGCCTTTTCAGAGGCTAAATAGAAACAAAACAATATTTCAAAGGAGTGAAGATAACACAGATGTTCAGAGATCCTGCCTGAAGGAGCCGGAAAAAAGAACTGACACTCACAGGCAAACTGTCACTACAGTACACTGTGGGAAAGGGTCCTTCTGAGGTTCTTAATGGTACAGGTCTCTTTTTAAAGTTCCTATTAGTGGTAGCCGGTCAGGCTGCATTTTCTCTCCATGCTGTTGGTGTAGAGGCAGACCTTTGTTTCCATAACATTTTTTCATCCATTGTGCTATAGCATTCAGAAGGAAACCACATCTCTGACAGGCTACACTGAAGAGTTATGGAAAATAGTTTTCAGTGATGAACATTCTTCAATCTCATTTCCAAAAATTCAAGTATATTTTTAAGAAGTGTTCAGGGGTCCGCACAGCCAGCTGGGAAATATTCAGCATTCATGACTATCACTGAAGATCCAAGGATGCAGAAATGATATTATTCATAAATTATTTTTCAGATTTTTTGAAGTGTCTATTTTCTCTGTTTTCTTTTGGCCAAGCATATAAAATCATACACTCACCTCATTACTACTCACCCAATCACAAAAGCTCGCCCATTTTCCAGACACCTTCCCCACAGCTTTTGTGCATTGCACCTCAAACATTTTAACTGCTTTTTGCCCCAACCTGTGATTTTCCCTCTTTTGTCCCCACCCTAGACATTTTCTCCTCTCTTAAATGAAAAACACAACCTTACAAAAGTCTGAATGTAAAGTTAAGTATAGAACGATCAGTGAAAGACAAGATAGAACAGAAAGACCAAATCTAACTTAAATGTATACAAATAGTCAGGAAATAGGGAAGGAGGACTGACATAATGCAAACTTCAGGTGTGCCACCACATGTTTATATAAGGGACAAAGTATCCCCCGCCACACATAATAAGAATAACACAAGTCACAAAGGAGTTCCTTTATAAAGTTATGGAACTCCGAGATCACTTGCAATATCCTTGTAATGTACTGCAGAGGGTACTTTATTCCCTACAATACAAGGTCACACCACCACCTTTCCCACACTTCACTTAAGTATTTGGAGCTTTGTTCTTTTATATGAATGAGATGGCATGTTTGCAAACATGAAGAATAAAAGTAAGGTCTCTAGTGCAAAATTAAATACACCAAAAAAGCAGTTAAATGTTTACTACAAAACAATATTAGAATCAGTTTGCTATCAGTGAGATAGATATGTGTATGAACATGCAGAGCAATTCTATTTTTCTCTAATTATCTATAGCTTGCAATAAATATCTCCTCTCTGCTTATCAATGTTCATCTAGAAAAACAGAGCAGGAGAAGAAAAAGTCACATTTCGTTTTCGGCTTTTTAACCCGCAGCTTCAATTATGTTCTGTGTCTTGCTGGCTCTGATAGCAGGCATTGTGACATCAGAACTGAACTGTAATATGTTATTACAAGTGAGCAGCTATGTAATTTCTTTATTACAGGGGACTATAAGCGTCACAAGTCGCCTGTAACATGAAACTTAGAGACAGGCTTTTATACAGGGATTAATCCATAATTACTCCTTGCATATTTTGAGAAGCTGCTCTGTCATCGGGAACAAATCACAAAGTTTTGTCAGTAGTTGCCACTGTTTGCCTCAAAATTAAATCTGCATATTCAAGACACACCATTCACATAAACATTTAATTTTTCCATCATGCTGGCATCAGAAGATCTCAGCTAAAGGGGTGACTTTTTTGAGGCTGGAAATGTATTCTTTGAATGAGTAGTGGATGCACTTTATTTGGGGGGCAGGTGGCGGTGTATACACCTAATTTGTGGGAGATTATTGTAATGATTTTTTTATGTTATGGAGGAGTTTGACATTATCTTATAAAATGTTGACTATAAACACACTGTGCATTTTTTAACCAAACCAATACTACTGAGATGAGTAGGGTAATGCAGAAGCATGCATACATAGGCTTCAGGACATTGTAGCACCGTTCTACTGTTGGTGACCACAAATGTTTGAAAACAGTCACCTGTACCACAACTAGCTACTTTCTTTCTTAAGCCTACTACCTCTCCTGGAGTGTAGGCCATCAAACGTTCAATCTGACTCCAGGTGTAACCCATCTATTTCCAGTCAGCCTCAAGGCCTTGGCGTCAGGTGTTTCTTGGCTTTCCTCTTTTCCTTTTCCCTTGAGGGTTCCAGGTCAGGGAATGTCTGCTGGTGTTTGATGCAGGCTTGCGGAAGGTGTGACCTAGCCAGCCCCAGTGCCTTTTCATGAGTTCTTCATGAGGGATTTGGAAAGCCTGCTGCCATAGGTTGTTGTTGCTGATGACCTTTGGCCAGTGGATTTGCAGGATTTTCCTGACTTTATTGATGAAGGTCTGGACTTTGTTGGTGGTGGTCACCGTTTTCCTCCAGGTTTCTACTCCATTCAGAAGGACCAATTTTACATTGCTGTTAAGTCTGATCTTGGTTTGCAGCATTAGGTCCTTGGAGCTTCAGATCTTCTTTAGCTGAACAAAGGCGGCCCTTGCTTTGCAGATTCATGCCTTGACGTTGGCGTCTGTGCCGCCCTGCTTTTCTATGACAACCAGCTGCATTAGGTTACATTCTTTTTACAAGGCAGAGGTCCAAGTAGGCTCTGCGTCTGTTCTTCATGCGCTAAGTAGAGGTGGGTGGTAGACCTCGCTCATCCGGTGGAGTTTGCAGAACTTAATTTGGAGCACAGAATTCTATAAAAGCTCTGCCAACTGGCAAATAGTGGAGTTTTTTCTCAGATGCGGCTCGCCAACGTTAAGATGGCGAGCGTGAGAAAATCGAGTGCTAGACCGCCTCCCGCCAAGATTGATTGTATGCTACTGGCACTAAAAATCAGCACGAGCAGCATGACATATCGAATTCCGACACGCAGGAAACTCTGCAGAATCTTGCAGAGTTTTTAGGTAACCCCGCAGAATTCCGCAGAGTAAAATTCCACAAGTTCCGCCCACCCCTAGCGATAATCATACCCTTACTTCATACTCGGTCCAACAATTGCTACTTATTACAAATGTATATATATTTTACATATCCATTCTAGCAATGTTCTTCATATTTTCAGGTTGTCATTCAGCTATTTTAAACATATGAAATGCAGTTATGCATTTTATTACACTGTGTTCCTTGGTCCTCTATAACCATAGCAATTATGAGGAAAGGCAGCCTATTAATTTGTCACTATTCTATATACAAAAAGGAATATAATGGCAGTGTATGCAAACAATGCCCCATCCATTTCCGATAGGCAGAAAAAGAAAAAGAAACTCTCTTTCAATGTTTTTCAAAAACAAGCACATACTGATGGTAACAGTTCATTCAGTGCTGCTCATATTTAACTAATAGGTTATTTAATGGGCAGAGCTTTGGGCAATGACATATGTTGGCAGGAGAAACAGCCAGGGACACTGGCATTTTGTGATTCTGTAGCTGCAGTGTTGTCTTCATATTTGCCGCATATACCACATAATCCTCTAACTGCTTCAAAATCTGTAGATTTTAACAAAATAAAATGTTTCTAGCTCCAGCAGATCAAACGTTACCGAAACCTCGGTGATGCGTGTTTTCGCACAGTGAAAGGCACTTTGCATAGGTTGACAGGTCACCTTTCTCTGTTTATTGTTGCATGTGTATTGAACTGTTACTACTGAGATGAAACCTTTGCCTAGTCAAATATAACGTGTAGAAATTAACCTATCATTTACCTTTAATCTATATTATCCTTAGAATGGCCTTCCTTGTCATCCTCTTACATTTGAGACCACCCCACCTCCAAAAGGGATCACATGCACAAGCCTGTGTCAAACTGAAAGTAAACGTGATAAGCTCATAATAGTCTGGCCACCACACTCATTTACTGTTAGTAACCAAGCAGGTCTGATTGTGTCACAAGAAATGGGAGGGAGAGCATGAACTACCTATGAAGAGGAGGACCATCCTAAGGGTAGTGAAGATTACTGGTAACTAATAGGTTAATTACCCCATGTATCGTCCTCCTCGTCATAACTCTTATCTTTGAGGCTGTACAAAAGCAAGTAAAAAGACAAACACAGTCATATGCTTCTCAATTAAACTGTTCAACAACTATATTATTGCTGACTCAAAACTGAAGCACCAACATTTACAGATTCACTATAAAACACTGCAATCTATATTGTAAAAGGGAGGTGCTACGGTTCGCCCATGTTGTTGCCCTATATATCTCTTCCTGAAAAACTACTCCTGCCTCAGCCCAAGAGGGGGCCATAGTACGAAGTGATCTAGCTAGGATGCTGGATGCAACATTCTCCTTCACTGGGATATAAGCTAGGGCTATAGCTTTTCCTAACCTTACCTGCTGCTTGTAGCCATACATGTTTTTTACCTATATTAGCAGACCTATAAAGAGACAAAAATGGCTTGAGAATTTCCTTAGATTTCTTCAAGTCCATCAGTAAAACTATTCTTACATCTGGTGCAGAAGGAACGTTATCTGCCGCTTGAAAAGCCATGAGGATTATTTCCTGCGAGGAGTGAAATTTAGAGAAAAACCTTAGGCTTGAATGATGAATCAGATCTGAGCACTACCCTAACAGGAAAAAAATAGATAAGGATAGGAGAGCACAAGGGGTGCTAGGTCTCCCAATCTCCTAGCAGGGGTAACAGCATGTTAAGATACCGCCTTGGAAGAAACCCAGGAAATATCTGCTTGAACCATAGGTTTAAAGTGTTCTTTTTAAAAAGACTTTCTAATAATAAGGATAGATCCAAAGAAGGAATCTGATTGATCATTGTAGGCTATTTTAGTCTAAAAGACTTTAAGAGTTTGATTGGTAAGAGAAGAATCTCCGATAAGTCACTTGATGAATGCCTACATGATTATAACTGCCGTCCACTGGGGTGTTATGATTGAGGCAACTAAGCCATTTAAAAAACATTGCCTTAGAAAACCAAGACCTTAACAAGCATCCCCAGTGACAGGATCAAGATGGGACTTTTCACACCATATAGAACAATTAGCCTAGTACTTAGCACAAGATTTAAAGGTAGAGCTTTCTCAGACAATTAAATATCACATGCTGTTTCCATTGAACAGCCTAGTAGCTGTAATGCAACCCTCTAAATTTCCCGGCCATCAGTCTTAACTGGCAGTGCTGTCTGTGAGTTAAAAGTGGAAACTGAAGTTGCCTGAGATGAATTGACAATGGATGATGAGGATGTATTGTCAACTGAGTCAAGCGATGGAACCATGCCCTCTTGGCTCATAAGGAGCTATTACAATTACCATAGTTTTCTCCCTCTGAAGCAGCTTTTGCAAGACTGGAATGGGAGGGAAAGCAAACAGGAGTTTCTGAGACCAAGAAACCACCACTGCATCCCTCCCACAAGCTTCTCTCCATGCCACTTGTGAGCAGTAGCCTGGAAGGAAGGTGTTTGTTGGGGATGCAAGCAGATCTGAAGTGGTGTAACCTAGATGATCTTTGATGGTAATCTAGTAATGAAGGTGAATTTCAGCTAAGACTGTCTGCTTGCAGACTGACTCTCTCTGACATGTACATGGTTCTCACAGACAGAGTGACAAGAGTAAGTAAACAACCTTGCTCCCCTCTGTCTGTTCACATAGAATTTGGTTACCCGGTTGTCTGTTCTTATAACTACAGGGGAACTCACCAGGGAAGATGAAGAGGTAGGAAGAGCGCTGCCAGCTCCCACCAGTTTCAGGAATTCTGACTCACCACTAATGACCATTTCCCCCTAGACTCCTGGTCTTCCAAGGTGGCTCCCCAACCACACTGACTTGCACCTGTAGTGATAATTTGTGGGAGCGGTTCCAACATAAGGACTACCTTCTTTAGATTCTCTGGGTGTAACCACCACTGATGGTCTCGAATTGTGGATTGGGAGACTGGAAAATGAGTTCTATAACCCACAGTGGCAGGGACCAAGGTGACAGGTCATGTAGACCAAGAGGGTTCAGTTATTTAGGCACAGGTATAATTGAACATCAGTAACATATAGGTGGGCCACAGCCAGAGCAAGAACTTTGGCAAAGATCCTCCGGGAGGATCAAAAACAAAAGAGAAGATCTGTAAATTGGAAATAACTGCTGACGACTAAGAACCAAAGGAACATTAGAGAATCTGAATATATGGGTACATAGAAATATGTGTCTTTTAAATCCAGCACTGTGAGGAAGACCCCCTCCGAGATCAGAGGTGTCACATTCTGAAGAGAAATCTTTCTGAAAGTCAGATATTTCATAATCTCATTCTGATTCTTTAAATTCAAGACAGCGCGGAAGGTGCTGCCAGATTTCAGAACCAGAAAGGGAATTGTGTCGAAGTACAATTCTTGTTCACACTTTGGCACTGAAAGAACTGCTTTTTTGCAATAAAGCTTGGTTCCTTTGTATCATGGCTTGCCTTTTCAAGTTGTTTTTTCGGTAGAGGTGTTTGATAAAAATGAGGTTCGGGACATGGCACATAAAAGTTTATCAAGTATCCACTGTGAACAAAGTTTAACAGCCATTTGTCTGTGATTAGCTCTTGCCATTTGTCCAAAAAGAGTATTATACTTCCTCCCACAATAAGATATTTTCACTGTTTTTTGTTTTAATTTTCCGGCAGTGGTTGGGGTTTGCCTCCTGTCGTGGATCGCCAAGCCCAGCCTTGAAAGGGAAGCCTGTCCTGAAAAGTTCAAGCTGCCTTTTTCTGAACAAATTATTTCCTCGGTGTAAAAGGCTTAAAGGTGTGTCATACTTATTTTCAGCCACTTTTATTTACGAAGTTATGTAAGTGAAGGAGAAAAAAGCTTATCTTTAGGAAAGATAAACGCAGGACCGGTGCCTTTTGGGATTGCTCATGCTTCCACATCTTTAATCAAAGGGAGCGTCTGGCTGCTACAGAGGCACCTGAAGCCGTAGCCTAAGACTATAAAGAACTGATGGAGATGTTGGATAAAAACTGGGAAAGGAGGTTCATATTTTCCAAAACTGCTCCTGTAGGCAACTATACAGCACTTGAAAATCTTTCAAGAGGGTATGGAAAGATAAATTGCATTTGGACATAGCATAAGCCCTCTTAAGGGATCCCTGTGTAGGTTGCAGCTCACATGGAATATGTGGACGCAGCATAAACCCTCTTATGGGATCCCTGTACTACAGCGTGTGACAGAGGCTTCATCTAATGCCAAAGAAGAAGACAGGCTTGCCAAAATAGTGGCTACTTTGGGGTACTGGTGAAGTTTCATCTCAAATCTTTCCAGAGCATATCTTTTAAAAAGAAAATGAGGGAATTTAATCTTATCAGTCTAGATGACTTCATGAACAGGAAGGTCATCTGGAAGAGGGGGCTTGTATGGGGGAGAACTGATCAGGAGTTAATTCCCTTTGTGGAAAGGATAGAATTTCTCTAATGTGCTTCAACATCTCTTGAAATTGTGCGCCTTGAATATATTGTAATGTGGTTCCTACTTGTGCCACATATGCAAAACAGAATTAAGAGACAGAAACAGCAAATGGGGTATCCTTTTAAGGTTCAAGCTTGAACAACCTACAGAATAGTATAGGTGCTACGTATATAGCTGAAGAGAACACCACGGGAGGTGAACAGTGAACCTTTGGCATACATGAGAGAGATACTCAGAAGATACATTAAATAAGTAGCTGACCTTGATATCTTGGTGGCACCATGTTATGCGGTTCCTATTTTGGTAATAAGTCTATGGCCCTCATTATGTGGCGGTATCACCGCAAACAGGCTGGCTGTGTATACCGCCACATTATGAGAGTCTATGTCATAAACCGCCATGGGCGTCTGACATATGGGGATTGAATGCGAACGTGTGCGGTCTATTTTAGAAAGCGGCATCGGGTGACATAGACTCATCAGAGAAAGGTATAATGGAGCAGTCGATGGCAGCTGTTCAAAGACATACGGTGTGTTTGTGTGCAGCAAGTCCTCCATATTTTATCAGAGAGGGATAGTCCTAGGTCGGCCTCCCAACGACTGCGGAGTTTAATATCATGTGTCAGGAGAAGGTCTAAGCACCCGTGTATATAACCTCGAGATCAGTCAGGTACCATCCGTGTCAGCAATGTGTAGCTTAACAGGGGGAGGGGGTCTTATCATCTGGTGCGAGTGGGTATGTGGGAAGCAAGTCAGGCAGGGTGCTCTGCAGCCTACTGAGGACAAAGTGATCCATATGGGTTGCTGCCGCAAAGTGCGCATCTTCTGTCCTAGAAAAGATGTGCCCGACCGGGAACAGACCTCCCATGGCATGCAGTGACAAGGCTGTTAGAGTACCCTTAACTAGCACCTCACATATGAGCAATTGGTTATCGGCCAAGGGCAGTGCAGGTGAGTACAGTCATCCTCCATGGAGCATGCGGACCAAGCTACGCCAGGCCCAGCAGGTGGTGGAGAACGTCTGTATGTCAGTGCGGGCAAGGGTATGCCCTTGTGGGAGCAATGGGCGTGGCAGTGCAGGAAATACAAGATCTCTCTCAGGAATATTATATTGAAGGTGTGCATCCAGATGGTACCAGTGGAAGGAACAAGATAATACAAATGGAAATGAGGTAACCCTTTCGTAGGGAAGCACCAGCAAGTCCCAGCGGATCCTAGCACGTTTAACCGTTCTGATAAGGCAGGTCAATAGTTGGCGAAGATTAGCAAAGAAGGAATTAGTCAAAGGGATGGGGATGTTCACAAACAGATACAGAAATCGAGGGAGAAAAAACATTTTGATTATAGCAATGCTGCACACCAGAGAAAGTGGGAGTTTGGTCCAGCAATCAATTTGCACAGCAAGAATCTCCATTGCTGGCCCAAAAGTTAAGACGGATAATCCGGTCCTTATCACGGTCGACGTATATGTCCAGATACTTAACTGTGTCGTCACAACATGTCAGCGGATGTTGCAAACTGAATGAGACTGTTGCATCTGTAAATGGAAATAGTTCTGATTTTGCCAAATTTATCATCAACCCTGATAGGGTGCCAAAGTGGGTAACTTCTTACAGGGCGGGATCCAAGTTTACCTCAGGGTGGTGGATGGACAGTAGGATGTCATCCGCATATAATGACACAAGTAGCAGCCCTCTCTGAAATTGCAGTCTTCTTTAGATGTTATTTTTCTGCAATTTTCAAACCATAGGATTTAATGCTATTGTGAAAAGCAGAGAGGACAGGGGGCAGCCCTGTCGAGTTCCCATGGAGATGCAGAATGGGGAGGTAATGGTACCGTTTACCAATATTCTAGAGGTGGGGTCAGTATATAGCAGTTTGATCAGGGCTGTACAGTCCAGAGGAAGTCCCAATTTGCTTAAAGTGGCAAAAATAAAGGTAGAGAGTCAAAGACCTTTTTGGCGTCTAGCAAGGCGACCGCTGCAGGGATAGAAGCGAAAATCCTATGGAGCACAGCGAACAATGTACTACGATTTATCTCTGTAAAGCGATGGGAAAGAAACCCCAATTGCACCGGGGAAATGATGCTGTCCATCAGCAGTGAAAGGTGAGTAGCCGAAAGCTTTGCCAGGATCTTGGTATCAAAGTTCAGCAGGGAGATCAGTCGGTAGGAACTACAACGGTAGGAACTACAATATTGAGGATCTTTTTCAGGTTTAAGCAAAAGTGTAATTACTGCCTCTCGCAGTGTCGGGGGCAATATGCCCCATGTGAGATGGCAAAACAGACATAGCATCTTGCAGGAAAAGTCCTGAGCCTCCTACAATAACTTAGTGGAACCAAGGGGTAGACTGGTGCACCATGCAAGAAAAAACGGTCTACGAAGCACGAGGATGTCCAGCAAAGTATAGAGGAGTACCAAACAAATGGTGGGGTGGGGTTGATCTGGGTTTGTGATTTCATGATTAATGTAATGTTATCTGGATGGAGGCTCTGTGGGTGTTCCACTAAGGGACACCAGGAATGTCATACTTGTTCTGTGTCAGCTTGGTGCTACTGTGACATAAACGTTATCATAACCATGAGCTGTTGAAAACCAATACAATTGTTCATAAAAATAAAATGTGATTCACCAGTTTAATTAAGTGTTTTGGGAAGTGGGTATTTAAGAGGGTTTGTATCTCTGCTAATGACCTTACTACTTGTAGTATGTAAAAGACAATGAGGAAAGTACCCTCTAACCCTTATGACCAGGGTAGTAAAGCGGATAGATTAATGGTCAATGCAAGGGGCAAGTAGCCTAGACTTCCACGGAAATCAAATAGCTAAAGTAATTCTATGTGTACAAACAATGTAACATCAATAGAAATTTATTGCATTATATATTTCTTTAAACATGTTATTCCAGATATGAGGCGTATATTTAGTAAAACGTGTTATTCTGAACATAAAGTTTGTATTTGTCTAAGTAGGTGCTCCTAGTGAAAACAGTGAAGGTGATAAAAAGTGCAGGTAAGTGAAGGTGATATATACAGTATGTACAAAGAGTGGTTTTAAGAAAATTATGGACTTCTAGTGGCTCCATCAGTCCAGAAAGCCCTGAAGTTCCATAAGATTTCTTTATATTTATATATTCCACACTCAAAGATATGTCGACATTTCGACCCAGTTGTAGAGACAAATCAAAAGAGGGTCATCATCAGGACAGTGAAATTCAAGTCGGTAGCACCTATGGGTAGTATAAATATCTAGGTTACTAAAGGTCTGATTATTCTGAGTAAAAACGTAATTAAGGCAGGGATTAAACACTCACCTAAACTCCAGTGTAAAAAACACTCTGGTGGTCAGGGACATCTTCCTGGTAGGAAAATGGCAATAATTGTGGTAATCCGTTTATATGGTAGTTGTATAGAATGTAATCGTATATTAGTCAGTAAACACTTACAAGTAATGGAAAGTGTCCCAAGGTCTAATAATTGTCCAGTGGCTGGTTTTGCAACTTCCAGGTCTAGAAACCAGAGAACGCCGATCACAAATGAAATCCAGGGCTCAAGTTAACTAAAAAACAATGGTGGTGCGCACAAATCAGATTATTGTGGGTATGAATCAAAAGGCGAAGATAAAACTAAAAATGAAACACTTACTGGTCAGATTTATCTGATGGTATATAATCAGCAAGCCAGGGCCGCCCGTCAGGGGATCCCCGGCTGCGTGCACCATGGATCACAAATTAAATCCAGGGCTCTAGTCTAAAAAACAATGGTGGTGTGCACTAATCAATATTGTGGGTGTTAATTAAAAGGAGAAGATAAAACTAAAATTAATGATAAAGGGGGTGTGAAACACTTACTAGTCAGGTTTATCTGATGGTATATAGTCAGCAAGCCAGGGCAGGGTGTCAGGGGACTCCTGGCTGTGTGCACGATGGATCGTGTATCAATAGAAATGGAGCCACACGTAATACGAATGTGCTGGCTTAAGAGTGCTTTGCTCCAATTTTGGAGCGAGCATTCCAGTCAGGGATTGGTCTAGGAAACAACCAATCCCCTTACAGAGTATTTTGTTGTGGAGCGGCGATGTTGCAGCTGCCAGCCGGAGGACCGGGAAGGGAAGGTTCCCCTTCTGGTCCGCTGTCCGTGTGTGCGTAAGCATAGACAACGGGGTTTCAACGTGTCCCGTGTTGTCAATGCATGATAGGAAAAATATCGCGCGGGACACTGAAGTGTCTGTCTGTACGATTGAATAAATTGTATGCTGTTTCATGGATGATCGTAATGATGAAAAGCGATCACATTCATTCTAGCGTGGATGCGTTTATGATATAATATCTCAAATCACGTAGTGGTCATTGCGTAAGCGGTGTGTGTCTCTGTTTAAATACAGCTACATGGGGAAACTGCACAGTAAATGATATGTGTGATATAAAAATTTGATGTGTTCGATTTTAGCATTATTGAGAGGACTGCAGTTGATCGTCTGAGCACTGCGGACGTATATGCTGTAGTCACGCAGGACACTTTGTGTTTGTACAATATGGAAAGATCAATGAGCAGATCACACCATGTGTAATGTGTGTGATGGAGAACTCGGATGATCAGAATGGCGGTGTGTGGTCGCACAAATTGTAGGCATAAATTGTCCTGTGTATGGTGTTACCCGATTGTCTGTTCTTATAACTACTGAATGGAAATTCTTGAGTCCACAGTTTTGGGTCACCATCAGTGGCAGTCAAGGAGGTGGCCCACTGTATCCATCATGAATGCTATGCTTTTGCCATTAGAACGCTGGATTTGGTAACAGCCTCAAGGGCTGGGACTGAGGTAATGGCAATGATGTGCTTACCCTGGGCTAACAGTTTCTCTTTAATGACAGCCATCTGAACTGCAGTCTGTATTTTCTCAGTGGACACAAAACACATTTCTGCATTTGAGTTTAAGTGTGATTTGTATGCAGTTGGTACTGTGTCACCCTCATTGAATGTGACGTCTGTGAATCCACTGGTATCTGGAATTATCCGGATGGCCAAATTTGTTTTGTTTTCACATGTATGTAAGTGTTTTGCATCAAGCATGTCAGTTTGTAACGATCTGAGAATTTGTGTGGTCTCCAACGTTTGCTTGAAAAATCTGGATGTGTTTTTTTGCGTTGTGCATAATCTGGTACGTACTGTCTGCCAAAATTAAATAATTCTAACAAGGATTGCAGTTTTCATGGTATTTGGTGGTTGTAATTGTGCACACTTCTCTAGTAAGTGTGGTGCCAGTCTCTTCCCCTCATTTGAAAGCTTATACCCAAAAAACAAGACGCTGAGAAATGCAATTCTCGTTTTCTTGAAATTAAATTTATAGCCTTGGTCAACAAATCCCAACTCAATGTGACCCACCCTGCCCAAATGTGTATTGAGGTCGTCATCGATCAGATAAATGTCATCTACATAGGACAATGCATCAGGATCAATATCATGTAATACTGATGTTACACTGGCTAAGACTTATCCTGGACTGTTCTTACACCCTTGGGGGTGTAAGAACCCTGCTTTCAGGTGCTATATTTTAGAGTGGTTAGATCCCTGCTTTCAGGTGCTATATTTTAGCAGAAAAAAACACTGGAAAAATCCAAAGTTGTTTTGTATTTGTTACATAAAATATTGTTCATAAGCTGTGGTATGTAAATTTTGTATTGCAAATGTGTGTGTATTAGTATTTAGGTGCCTGTAATCTAAGACTATTCAATAAGACTGGTCCGGCGTAGCTATGGGGAACAAAGGGTTGTTCATTGGTGGTACACAGGGTTCAATTACTCCCTGGTACTCTAGTTGTGAGAGAAATTCCCTCACAGGGGCTTTTGCATCATGTTTTATTGGGTACTCAGGTCCACTTGTGTGCTGGATTGTATCGGTATAACATGATAAGGAGAGTGCCTATCCCAGCCCACATGGTTGCGGTACAGAGCTGGTGCCTGTACTAGAGTACAATCTGCAGAATAGGATTCTTTTACTGGATCTGAAATAAGGGCTGACAAAGATGGCAAAATGACATCTTCTCCTTGTGGGAAGGTTCTAACAAACTCCAGCAGCCAGTCTTTTTCTGACAGAAAATGTCATGCCTGAGCGCTAATCTTTCCCCGAAAATTACTTTAATTGTGCGCATTATGTCCCTTCCAAATTGAATATGCAATTTATAAACACAATGTGGAGGGGCGACTCACCTGATCTCAATGGAGACATTAGTTGCTCACACATCCAGAAGCTCTTGAAGATTCTGTTGAACTATGGTGACCTCTGCCACGCTGTCTAGCAAAGTCACTGGCCACATTCTGTTCTTCAGTAATGTCCTCATTATGTGTGGCCTACTTAATTGAAATACCTGCAACCTTCTTCTTTTTAAATTGTGTTTTTTGTTGTGGAAGTTTCTCTTCCTTTTTTATCGTGACATCAGATGAGGGTTGTGAGTCCTGCTTTGGTTTCACATACTCCTCTTTCCTAGGTTCTGACCGCCCACCTCTCAGTCCGTTTATTGGATGTGTCCTGAAAGGAACGAAAAGGGTGTGTACCATTATACTGATACCTGTCAGGTTGTTTGAAACTATCACAATTTCTTACATTATAGAGTTTCTCTGAGGTCTCTGATTGTGGAGATTCTCCTTGTTGTTTAACTTTATCTTTATTAGATCTTTGCTTGTCCCAGCATTTTTTGAAGACTCCTGCACTTATTTGGTACTATCCCTCTCGAAATTACCCTTAATTAGTAGTTTATTTGCTCTGTCCCAGAAATTATCCAACCTATACTAGTGTATGTCTCCGAGATCATTTTTGGTAGCTTGCATTCCTGATCTGTTTGAGGAACTTGTGCAAGCCGTTTGCATACAGCCAAGACTGCCGCTTCCCCTTTAATATTTCCTCAAATTATTGAGGATACTGAGGAAACGTTGCCCATTAATTTCAATCCCAAATCCAGGGCAAGGGGCCACCCTATGTTAATTTAGAACTTATTTCAACATCTATGTAAGATTCAACAGAGATGGTGTACCATGTGTTACGATATATACTGCGGCAAATACTGTGTCCAAAGTGGCACAGTCATTGACTGAGGGAAGCATTCCAAATGGCAAGCATATTGTGAGAATTCTATCTTTAGCACGGGGTCCTATATGGGGAAACAATGCTTCCAGCTGGTTTAATTTTTGTGCAATCCAGAATGGAATTTATTTACGTCTGGTGGGAATCTTACCCATAATTGCATTAATAGTCACTGGTTTTATCCCCGGTGAAATCAATTGTTGGACAGCTGGAGAAGCCCTTGCTGGGGTAGTATTCAATGTTCGCATTACAAATTGTGTTAAGCATCTGCATAAATTCACTAAGTTATTACATAAGGGAAGTAAATCTGCTGCCTGCAGATTTTGTACATTTGGATATGGTGTATATGTAGCCAATACTGGCCATGTTGGTACTTCACTGCTGAGGGGACCTAATCTAACGTGTGCGACTACATGTCGGAAGGCCCCTTGAATCCAACTTTGGAGTTATTGATATGATAATGGTATTTCTAAATAGCTGTAGGCTCTGTACTGTACAATCCCACCATGCTGTTCTCCTACCTGACACTAACTCTGCATCTGAGAGCATTGTGGTTGTAACCCTCTGCCTGGCCGGCCTAAGGGATTAGCCCCTAGCCCCATACCTGTATCGAATAGCAGGGATCTGCCAGTTGTGTGGATGGCAATCCTCCTGGGAGGCTGAGAAGTCAGCACCAGCCAGAACGTCTGTCGTGTAGTATGCGTCCCAGGATGATCATGACCGGAATGCCCTCCACCCTCCTTGGGCATACGTGTTGTGTGGAGAACAGTACTGATGTAATGCTGTGTCTCGGAGATAGAAGCTGGCTCCTGGGCTGGCAAAACTAGTTAGCATATCATGTACTGCACATAACAGCCTCGGCCGAAAGTACAGATCATGGGGGTCATTACAACATTGGCAGTAAAAGCCGCTTACCGCCGTGCAGAAGACCGCCAAATCACCACCGCAGCAGCGGAAATCCGCCACAGCTATTATGACCCACATCTCGGAATCCGCCGAAATTCAGACACCCACACAAGTCCGCCACACCAAAGGTCAGTGATAAACTGGCGAAAACAAAACCTCCACCGTCACGCCAACAGAAACACGCCCATGCTATCACGACCCACAAATCCACCTGGCGGTCTTTCAACCGCGGTATTCCATTGGCGGTACACACCGCCGCGCTCAAAATACACACACATCTCCAAAACACCACCACATTGGACAATTCGAAATACACACACCTGATACACATACAAACACCACTCCCACACAATCAATACTATATAAAACACACACCCACATCACCCACAAACCCCTACGACCAAAAATGTTGACGAAGGCCAGAGAGACTGCACAGCATAGACAACCCCACCACACAGAGGCACACAACACCATCACCCACACTACATCCACGCACAAAACACCACACACCACTACACATCACCACACTCATCACCACATACACCACCCCACACATCACCTACACCACCCCATGGCACGGCAAAGACACCCCAGGTTCTCGGAGGAGGAGCTCATGGTCATGGTGGAGGAAATCGTACGGGTATAGCCACAGCTATTTGGATCACAGATGCAGCACACCTACATAGCTAGGAAGATGGAGCTATGGCGAAGAATAGTCGACAGGGTCAACGCAGTGGGACAGCACCCAAGAAATTGGGACGACATCAAGAAGAGGTGGAACGACCTACGGGGGAAGGTGCATTCCATGGTCTCCAGGCACAACATCGCGGTACAGCGGACTGGCGGCGGACCCCCACCTCCTCCCCCACAACTAACAACATGGGAGGAGCAGGTCTTGACCATTATGCATCCTGAGGGCCTCAGAGGAGTCAGTGGAGGAATGGACTCTGGTAAGTCAAATCTTAACTATCATATCCCCCACCCTACCTGCATGCTATCACAGACCCCCACTCTCACCCCCTCCCCTATCACTCCAACTCCTCACATATGTACTACTAACACAAACCACCCATCCCAACACCAAGCCCTGCATGACACAACAAAGTATGGACACCCCTCACTAAAGCATGCCCACTGCACATACCCATAACACCCCCCCAACCATCATCACACAAGCCCCCACACAGGAATGATAGCACTGGGGTACACGCTCACCCACCCATTGCACACCATGACAAACACAGATGCAATAATCATGCTTTTACACCCCTGCAGTACCACTACCCAACGTCACCAGACAGGAGGGTCCAGACATCTCTACCCCACCCACAGAAGAGGCCCACAGTGATGACAGCAGCTCTGGCCAACTGGATCCAGATGACCAGCCCGGACCATCGTGGGCCTCGGGGCAGTCGGTTCCCCACACCCAGTCACAGGCCATCACAGACCTTCCACCCTCTGGTAACACCAGCACAGCACCCACCCAGCGGGCCCATACCTCCATACCCAGGACACGTCAATCAGCTGTGTGTCCACCACTACAGGGAACCCAGGAAAACCCACCACCCCAACAACAACAGGGACCTGGGGGCAGTGGTAGTGGGCACACGGTCCAGGGGACGGAGGCCCAGGAAGCCACAGGGGAACTGGGAGGGCTGCTGTGCGACAGGGGGCGGACAGGCCAAGGGAACCCACTCTCCACGAGGCCCTCTCCTCCATCACGGGAGCCTACCACCACTCCCAGGAGACGATGGCAACGGTCCTGGCCAAGTTTCAGGAGACCCAGCGCCTGCAGGAGGAACAGTATTTGGGCTTCAGGGAGGAACTCAGAACCATCAGCACCACCCTGGGCACCATCGTAGGGGTAACGAAGGAGATACTGAACACCAGGAGGACACCGTGGCACTCCGAGGGGCCCCTGACACTAGCATGGACGACGAACTGCCCACCACCTCTGCCGGCGATAGTGGACAGGACGCCCCGCCACAGGAACACCACACCAGCACCCCACCCCCTGCACACGGAGAACCACCCCGCAAGTGGTCCCTGAGATCCAGGAACAGGACAGAGCACGATGGCAAGATCCCCGCCAAGAAATGAGACCACCCTGATTGTCATCCCACTGTCCCACTTTGTAACCCTGTCCATATTGGAACTGCCCCAGCTCCACTTCCTATGCCCATATGGGCAGTGCACCTGTGAGATTAATAGACTGGACTCTGCCATGGACATTCCTCCACCATCACCCCTCACCATTTTACCACCCCCCTCCAATATTTAGCACTTCAATAAACACCCTTGAAGCACAAAACAATCTGGAGTCAGTCTGTGATTTTGAAAATGTGTATTAGCAATGACAGTGACAAAATCCGTTCTCAAATGTAATGTCAACATACCTATGTCACACATCTCAAGTCCATGAGGAATGTAAGCAGATGACACATGTTGGTAACCACACCTGTGAAACCGTAATGGAAATGTACAACTCAGTTACCATATACTGGTTGAAATCGACAGACAGGTTAGAGGTAGAAGTGTGAAAGTACTTGTAGTAGGCAGGAATGTGTTCCCACCTGTGTGTCACTGGAAATATTGCTGTATAACTGAGTCCCTGTTGTCAATGTCTTCTTCCTCTGCTTCCTCCTCTTCACTGTCCACAGGCTCCACAGCTGCCACAACACCGTCATCTGGACCATCCTTATGCAGAAAAGGCACCTGGCGTCGCAAAGCCAGATTGTGAAGCATACAGCAGGCGATGATGATCTGGTACACCTTCCTTGGTGAGTAGAATAGGGAACCACCTGTCATATGGAGGCACCTGAACCTGGCCTTCCTAGTCCGCCCATGGGCCTCATTGTAGCGTTCCTCTGCCCTGGTCCTAGGATTCTTCACTGGGGTCAGTAGCCATGACAGGTTGGGGTAACCAGAGTCCCCTAATAGCCACAACCGGTGCCTCTGGAGTTGACCCATCACATAAGGGATGCTGCTATTCCGCAGGATGTAGGCGTCATGCACTGAGCCAGGGAACATAGCATTTACCTGGGAGATGTACTGGTCTGCCAAACATACCATCTGTACATTCATCGAATGATAACTCGTCCGGTTCCTGTACACCTGTTCACTCCTGTGGGGGGGGGGTGACCAGAGCTACATGGGTCCCATCAATGGCACCTATGATGTTAGGGATATGTCCAAGGGCATAGAAGTCACCTTTAACTGTAGCCAAATCCTCCACCTGAGGGAAAACAATGTAACTCTGCATGTGTTTCAGCAGGGCAGACAACACTCTGGACAACACGTTGGAAAACATAGGCTGGGACATCCCTGATGCCATGGCCACTGTTGTTTGAAATGACCCCCTGGCAAGGAAATGGAGCACTGATAGCACCTGCACTTGAGGGGGGATCCCTGTGGGATGGCGGATAGCTGACATCAGGTCAGGTTCCAAATGGGTACACAGTTCCTGGATTGTGGCACGGTCAAACCTGTAGGTGATGATTAAATGTCGCTCCTCCATTGTCAACAGGTCCACCAGCGGTTGGTACACCGGAGGATTCCGCCATCTCCTCACATGTCCCAGCTGACGGTGCCTAGGAAAAACAACAGCGACCACAGAGTCAAACAACTCAGAGGTATGTACCCACAGTCTACACAGAACACAAAACATAATCCAAAAAGTTGTCTGTATGTGTGTTGAGTCCAGGCCTAGGTATGTGTGACGCAGTTGAAAATGAAGCCATGTGGGCCCCTGAAATGGCGGCTGCCTGACCTTTAAACTGGGACAATGGGATGTGAGGTAACTGCGCTGGCGTTGTACACCGTCGCGGTAGGCGGACGAAGACCGAGGCGCAATGCTGCATTGGTTAACATTGGACCCTATGGGTCCCAGGAGCCAATGACGAAGTGCGCCGGCGGTGATGATACGCACCGTTGCGGACGTCACCGCAGCGGACGTGACCGCCATTTTCTATCTGTTCAATCACTCGATACCTGATCTTCGACAGGAGAGGACCTACACTGCAAGTGCTGCTGTGACCTTGGTCTGGAAGAGACAATGGCTCGTGCGTCGGGGGAAAGGGCCCCTGCCTTCACTGCACAGGAGTTGGAGAAGCTCGTGGACGGGGTCCTCCCCCAGTACACGCTACTCTACGGTCCTCCAGACCAACAGGTGAGTACACAGGGAGCAAGTTGTATGGGCTATGCCTGTGTGGAGAGGGCTGGTTGTAAGAAGGAAGGGGCCACAGTTCTGCGTGCATGAAGGACTGTGAATGCATGTGCCACATTGCAAGGGTAGGGATGTGGGCCACTCACTTTGACGGTGCAGTTGGTAATGACTTCTCTTCTTCCCCTGTACATGTCATATAGGTCAGCGCCCACCAGAAGAAGGATATTTGGCGTGCCATCGCCAAGGACGTCCGGACCCTGGGGGTCAACCAGAGACGGAGCACCCACTGCCAGAAAAGATGGGAGGACATTCGCCGCTGGAGCAAGAAGACGGCGGAGGCTCAGCTGGGGATGGCCTCTCAACGTGGGGGGGGTGCCCGTCGCACCATGACCTCCCTGATGTTCCAGATCCTGGCGGTGGCCTACCCTGAGTTGGATGGGCGCTTGAGGGCATCACAGCAGACACAAGGGGGTGAGTACAACATCATTTTGCGGACTTTGCATGCAGTGAAGGTGTCTGGGTGGGGGAGGAGGGCTGTGGGTTCCCCTAGGCCAGGGCGAGTTCCGTAGGCTAGGCCCCTCCGTAATGCAGGCCATATGGCACTCCACCCCACCTCTGTAGAGTGCCAAGTACAGGTATACATGCCCCTGTGTCATCTATGTGTGCTGATGTCCACCATAGCCATGTAGGCCATATCCAAGGAACTGCATCTGTAGAGCCCAACAGCGCGGCGTAGTGCAGGGGGCTGCTGTGTCTGTATTGTCCGCCAACGGTAGCGGTAAGCCATGCACTCAACCTGTCTTTCTTCTGTCGTCGTCCCCCCCTTTTTGTGCTCTCCCTGTTCTTGTGTGCATCAGCATCATCAGGCGGAGGTACAGTGGCACTGGAGCACGAGGGAGCTTCATCCCACATGGCCGTGGAGGGCAATACCACGGACTCTGAATACACCAGTGGGACGGAGGGCGAGGGGAGCTTCACGGCGGTCACAGGATCAGCAACCAGCGACACGGACTCGTCCTCCGATGGGAGCTCCCTTGTGGTGGCGGCAAAATCTGTGCCCCCCACTTCTACAGGTACAGCCGCCACCCCCCCACCATCACCGCCCTCCCAGCAGCCCCTCAGCCTTCGCCCCGTGCCCGCTCACCCAGGAGGGTGGGCATCACCTTCGCCCCAGGCACCTCAGCCCCTGCCCCTATCACCTCTGCTGCCCTCAGTGAGGAGGCCATTAACCTCCTCAGGTCACTCACTGTTGGGCAGTCTACCATTTTGAATGCCATCCAGGGTGTAGAAAGGGAATTGCAACACACAAATGCATTCCTGGAGGGCATTCATTCTGGTCAGGCTGCCCTTCATCGAACCCTGCAAACTCTGGTCTCAGCACTGATGGCAGCCATTGTCCCTGTGTCTAGCCTCCCCCCTCCAACTTCCTCTGCCCAGACCCAATCCCCTGTACCTCAGCCTATCCCAAGCACACCATCAGACCAGCCTGCACACACGTCAACACACAAGGGAAGCTCAGGCAAACATAAGCACCTCACATCCCACAGGCACTCACACAAGCATCACACACATACAGACACACCAACATCCACTGCCTCCACTGTGTCCCCCTCTTCGTCGTCTCCCTCCTCCCTCACAGTGTTGTCTACACTCTCACCTGCATGCACTACCACTACAGCCACTAGGTCCCGCACCAGCACACCCACCACCACACCCCGCTCACCTGCACTCACCACCCCCACTACCATTTACACGTCCCCCTTGTCCTCTCCCAGTGTGTCTGTGACGACCCCTCCCAAAGTACACACCAACCCAACAGCCATCCACCTCACGACAGCCTCCAGCACATGCACCTGCACCCAAAGCCACAAAAGTTACACCTCCTACAACCACCTCCTCTTCCTCCACTCCCAGACCCCCTCCAGCTACCCGTCCCAGTGTTCCTAAGAAACTTTTCCTGAGCAAGCTTGACCTCTTTCCCACCCCCCTCCCTCCAATTCATAGGTCCCGTACTAGAACCTCAGCCAAAAAATCGCTGGTACCAGTGATGCCCGTTAGAGGTATGTGGAGTGCACCGGGCACCAGGGCAGCCAGTGTGACACGGAGCCACAGCACAGCCAGTCCCCCCCCTGTGAAGCACCAGAAGTTGGACAGTGCCCGGCGGGAGTGGGGGAAGGCTCCAGCCAGCAAAGCCGCTCACAAGGTTCCCGGGGGGAGTGTCCACTCAGCTGTGACTCCTCCCAAGGTGGGGAAGGGGCAGAAGAAATCGCCAAAGTCTGGGAAGAGCAGCACGGCGGAGAAGACCGCCATCATCACCGCTGCCCAGGAGGCCACCGCCAGCCCCATCGTCACTGGCCAGGAGGCCACCGCCAGAGTCAGTGCCCAGGAGGGCAGCCCCATCGTCACTGGCCAGGAGGCCACCGCCAGAGTCAGTGCCCAGGAGGGCCCCGGCAGCGACAGCCCAGCTGCCCAATGAAGGACCGCCAGCCCCAGCCCAGCTGGGCAATGAAGGACCGCCATGGTAAGCACCGCTGAACAGGGCAAGCACAGCTGAACAGGGCAAAGACCGCTATGGCAAGCACCGCTGAACAGGGCAAGCACTGCTAAACAGGGCAAGCACCGCTAAACAGGGCAAAGACAGACATGGCAAGCACCGCTGAACAGGGCAAGCACTGCTGAACAGGTCAAAAACTGCAAAGTCAAGCACCGCTGAATAGGGCAAAGACCGCCATGGCAAGCACCGCTGAACAGGTCAGAAACTGCAAAGTCAAGCACCGCTGAAAAGGGCAAAGACCGCCATGGCAAGCACCGCTGAACAGGGCAAGCACCGCTGAACAGGTCAGAAACTGCAAAGTCAAGCACCGCTGAACATGGCAAAGACCGCCATGGCAAGCACCGCTGAACAGGTCAGAAACTGCAAAGTCAAGCACCGCTGAACAGGGCAAGCACCGCTGAACAGGGCAAATACCGCCATGGCAAGCACTGCTGAACAGGGCAAGCATCGCTCAACAGGGCAAAGACCGCCATGGCAAGCACCGCTGAACAGGGCAAGCACCGCTAAACAGGGCAAAGACCGCCATGGCAAGCACCGTTGAACAGGGCAAGCACCGCTGAACAGGTCAAAAACTGCAAAGTCATGCACTGCTAAAAAGGGCAAAGACCGCCATGGCAAGCACCGCTGAACAGGTCAGAAACTGCAAAGTCAAGCACCGCTGAACAGGGCAAAGACCGCCATGGCAAGCACCGCTGAACAGGTCAGAAACTGAAAAGTCAAGCACCGCTGAACAGGGCAAGCACCGCTGAACAGGGCAAAGACCGCCATGGCAAGCAGCGCTGAACAGGGCAAGCACCGCTGAACAGGGCAAGCACTGCTGAACAGGGCAAAGACCGCCATGGCAAGCACCGCTGAACAGGGCAAAGACCGCTGAACAGGGCAAGGACCGCCAACTCAAGCACCGCTAGCCCATGTGCGGCAGGGGCAGTGACAGAACTGGGACCGTCACAGGGAGAGTGATGCACTCTGGTCACCAGTCCCCCTCCAGAACCAGTGGAGACATGCATCCACTCCTTCTGTCCTTAACAGGATGAAGCACTCTGGGCACCAGACCCCCTCCAGAACCAGTGGAGACATGCATCCACTCCGTCTGTCCTTAACAGGATGAAGCACTCTGGGCACCAGTCCCCTCCAGAACCAGTGGAGGCATGCATCCACTCCGTCTGTCCTTAAGAGGATAAAGCACTAAGGGCACCAGTCCCCCTCCAGAACCAGTGGAGACATGCATCCACTCAGTCTGTCCTTAACAGGATGAAGCACTCTGAGCACCAGTCCCCCTCCTGAACCAGGGGAGACTGTTATCCACATGAGAGACTGTGGCTTTGCACTCCCCAGGATGGTACAGTGGGCAAACCACCCTCTGTATAGACTTGTGAGACTGTGGCTTTGCACTCCCCAGGATGGTACAGTGGGCAACCCACCCTCTGTATAGACTTGTGAGACTGTGGCTTTGCACTCCCCAGGATGGTACAGTGGGCAAACCACCCACTGTAGAGACTTGAGAGACTGTGGCTTTGCACTCCCCAGGATGGTACAGTGGGCAACCCACCCTCTGTATAGACTTGTGAGACTGTGGCTTTGCACTCCCCAGGATGGTACAGTGGGCAAACCACCCACTTGTGAGACTTGAGAGACTGTGGCTTTGCACTCCCCAGGATGGTACAGTGGGCAACCCACCCACTGTAGAGACTTGAGAGACTGTGGCTTTGCACTCCCCAGGATACATCAATGGGCATGGAGCCCCCTCGTGGATCTGACGTGGTGCACTCATCCGGCTGAGGTGCCCCCCCTTCCATTCCCCCTGAGGTGCCTGTTGTATTTCTATCTGATGCCCCGGCAGTGTTCTCTCCATTTTGATCAGGTATCTGATGTGGGCCTCGCCCATGCATTTTGGGCCCAGTGGTCCATGGACATTGAATGGTGCATTACCTGCCCTACTAATCGTGATGTATATTTTGTTGAATGTGTATATTTATCTGTATTTTGATATATTACAATGGTTGAACTAATTTCCTTTTGTCTTTGCATTCTTCCGGGGGGTTGGGGGTTGTTACTGTAATGTTTGGATATGCATTGGTGTGTGTGTTGTAGTGGGTGAGGGTCGGGGTGGGGGTGTTGCGTGTGTGTGTCCCTGACTTTTGCCTCCCCCTCCCCTATGTCGTAGGTACAGTACGCACCGTTGTCTGCGGCGCCGGCGTTGATGATGGTCGTACAGGAGCAGGAAGACTATCGCAGGGAGTATTTGGAGTTCCGGTTCCATGGTGTCGTCGTTCCTTGTGGAGTGTGTAGAAGTGAGCGTTTTCCCTTTGAAATGGCTGTTTCCGCCGTGTTTTTATCCACGGTGAATCCGCCCCGGAAAAGGTGGCGGATTGGTAGGTTGTGATACTGTGGGCGGTACTTTGTCTTCCGCCTGTCTGTTGGCGGTGACCGCCACGCTGTTTGTCTGTACCGCCGTGGCGGTCGGAGTGTTAAAGTGTCTGTCTTTGTTGGCAGTTTCCGCCACAATTCCCATTTTTTTTCCGCCGGCCTGTTTGCGGTCTTACCGCTGCTTTAACACCGTCCGCCAGGGTTGTAATGACCCCCCATATGTGCTACAACAGCTGATTAAATGTGCAGCGTGAACCTTAACTTCCTAGAATGAGGCCCCTGATAAAATAGGTAAAAGAAATTGCTAAAAAGCAGGCCCGCTAAACCATGAATAACAAGCGTTGGTAAATAAAATAGGTTTCGCCTATTAGAATAACAATACTTTTCTTTCTTGCAGGTTTTAGCTTGGTGAGCAGTTGTGCAATACAGGTTATTGAAACTCTGTAAAAGTGTTATGACTTGTTTATTGAGAAAGGCAATATATTGTGCAATAACTGGTGGTAATGTAAAGCGCAGAGATTAGGTGAAAGGGGGAGGATTTAACTCAAATGAAAAGCAGTCCACAACGTTTTCCAAATAAAAATGTGAGAAACATGCTTTAGTACGGTTCATATTTAGGAGGAGAAGATGACTTAACAGGCATGGGAGGACAACAAATATAGCTCACAAGCATGTTTGAAATGCGTGCTGACACGAGGAAATTAAACAAAAAGCGTTGGACAAACCAAAAAGTGCAGCCGAAAAGCATGCAAATTATTTGCAGTCTTAATGAAATATCTATACCATCAGTGAAGTTGTTAACTAATATAGAGTGAAGGCATACAAACAGAGGGAGATTAGGTGAAGTGCAGAGAAAAAGTAAACAATCGTATGCCGCTATAGCAAGCATGTTATTTGTTTGTCTGAATGTTGAGGGAATTAATTTGTTGCAACCTTTCAACCCTTGCAGTATGGAAAACTTAATCAGTTTTGATAAAGGTTTCGGCTGTAGGTGTTAAAAGAGGTTTACGACATAAAATGGTATCAACTGTCTAGTGTGTGTTTGTGTTTGAGTGTGTGTATGTGGGTAGGCAGGTGTGTGTGTGTGATGGACTGCAAGGAAGAAAAGAACCGAGTGCATACTTGATGAGTATGTGTAGCTTTCAGTTTAATCCCCTGTGCATCTGCCTTTGTACCCCGGGGTGCTGCTCTCAGTGTCTGCTGCATACAGTGCATTCTTCTGTGCTGCTGCTCTTGCTCTCATGGCCTTGTGTACTGCTGTCCTTGACAGTGCACACAAATAACTCAGCTCAGGAAATATGATAGCGCATACGACTTTACAATGAAATCAGGATTTCTTTTGGAAGGAGGTTCAGTGGATAAAAAACACATACAGCCTACTCGAGGAATCTCTGAATATTCGTTGTGCTGATTTAGCCTTTCATTCTACTGAAGTTGATGCAGTAGCAATCATTCATTTGGGTACTGGTGAGTCAGAGGTTTGAACCTGATCTTCATTGTGGTCGTCACACCATTCTTTGTGTGAGCTGTGAAGGCGGCGTTTAATTCTTCGGCCTTTCAACTCTGTTACTTGGAATACAACAGGTCTCGCATTTCTCCGAGTTAGAGCTATTAGCAGTTGTAAACTCCTAACCGGACTTTCTTGCCTCATTAAATGGAAAAGAAACTAGCGCGATCGCGCTGCTAAACAAATGAGATTGCGCTGCAAAAAAAGAGAAAAAGTGGTCCACAAACCGGACGGAAAACAGCGAGCCTCGTATGTTTTCAGTACTTGGTCGCTGCACTTGAGGACGGCTAACCACTGGAAAAGGCATGACGTATGCATGCCTTCCACTAATGAAAGCAAGCAGATTTTAAAAGGCAAGCCCAGGAACCTTTGAAAGACACTGACGTGACATGAGCGAGGCTCCGAGCCCTTTTCTAACTACTGCAGCGTTGCGCAAGCGCATGCTACGCAGGCTCAACCCTAAAAATATGTATGTATGTAAAAAGGGCACAAGCCGTGAAACTAATCTAGTACGGGGTGCGGTTCTAAAACGGTCCTCATGACAATATTCCCCTTTGGATCTGGATTCATAATCATCCATGTCTTTATTGAGCATTTTTGGTGCTTAGCAGTTGTTGGGACAAAGCAGAAGACACTGTTTTATGAATTTATGGCCTGCAAATCAGAATCACAGACAGTTAACATTTCACCTTCCTTTGCTTGCAGCTGGCTCGAAGTGCTGGGCCCTGGCTCCATTGAAAACACACAAGTTGCGTTAGAGGCATGTATTTCTAGACTGTCTAGCAACTCCAATCTCGATCAAACATGTTTTCAGAAGGTAAACCTTGCTAGTGCACACTTGATGCTATGCGCATGCAGCTGAACATGCACCGCTACAGAGGAATACTCTGCTTGTATTTGTGAACCCTGTCAAAGGAGGATGACCATAAAGATAAGGGCTATGACAAGGAGGATGATGAATGGGGTAAAGACTAAATAATGAAGTAGTACTACCACAAAATGTGCTGCATTATGACCCATAATTTGCTTTTTCTTGACATAATTTAATCAACCCTGTCACATAATTTGGTCTTCCCTGCCACATATTTCCAATGGCTCAGGACACAGCTCACACATTCTTATAGTAAGGGGATTGCAAGAAGAAGCAAACACTGTCTGACAAGCCAATGAAGAGGGGTGATCTTGCCTGATTAAGTGAAGTTTTAGAACACCTGCATGTACACTATAAATGCTCATCTTTTACAGTTTGTCTATCTTTGTAACATATGTCTCTGTATGCATCTCAGAGGATTTGCATTTTGCATTTTAAATAATAGATTTGGCTTTTACAATGACTACCTTTGTCTTGGAGTTCCGGTGATGGCTCCAACTTCTACCCGTGTCTGTGGGATTGGTTCATGTAGCACAAAAACAGCTGGACAGAATGAGAAAGGGTGCTCAGCTCCATAAATCTCATTAGTACTCCACACATGGCTTACCTGGATACAGGGGAGAAGTCCTCCCTCATCCCACCCCAAAATTGCTGCTGTGCCGTAATGATGAAGCTGGAGGTGGCCAGCTCAAGTGATGTCCCTTACACACTGTGAAAGGAAAGCCTTCTGGGATATGCCATAGTGATCCATGGTTGTGGTGAGGCGCATTTAGAGTGCATTACATTTCCATCCCGGCAATAGATATAATAGTTGTCAGCAAATCGTTGTCAGTAAAAACATAGGAGAATGCCTATTCGGTTGAATTTTTGCCCAGGATCTGGATTACACATCCTGTCAGACACTGCACTACAGTCAGCAATACAAAAAATCAGCAATTGGCCTCTATTTAGTAAGGCTACCTGCACTATGGGCCTATGGGGAAATGCATGATAGATTGGACATGAAACCAATTTGAGCAGAGGGTTCCAAATTGTTGGCACTAATCCATTCTTTTCATGTTCCATCTAGTTCTTTGGTTGCTGAAGAAGCCCCATGCCCAAATAAGCTACATAATATTTTCTACTGAGTAATGTACATCTTAAATCTTCCAGATTTCTTTTTAAAAGCCAGCTCAGGAGTAGCAAAATCTTTTTAATTTGTGTCATTTTTTTACACTATCCAAGTCAAGATGACTTTTTAAGACACATGACTTCCATGGATGTGAAAATATGGGAAAATAGAGTGGCTTGTAGACCCACAGCAAAACCCTCATACTCACTTGGGCTCTTCCCATGCGGCACAGATCACTTGAATTTGCAAAATTAAGTTTTCTTCATTTTTCAGCTAGTAGCTAAAGGGTCCACAGAGGTAATTTACACATGAGAATATTTAATTTAAAAAATAAAATACTTTTGAACTTTTTAATGGCTTCACATAGATGTGCTCGGCAGGTTTTACCATCATTTGGAAAGGTCAAACCAATGCCTATCATATCTAGACAGAAGAAAGCGAAACACAAATAATTAAAGTCAGCTTTTGAAAATTGTAACTCTTACCTGCATGTCTAGTTCTTGACAGCGTTGCTTTAATTCTTCTTTTTCTGCAATAGCTTCATGAAGTTCCTCAACTGTCTTTTTTAACTGAAATATGTAATAAGCAAACAAACAAAATACCTTTTAGGACTGGCACCAATACAGGGATGCACACTGCAGACCACACTTGACAGTCACTGAAAACTGCACCTCACCAAATAAAGTGCACTCTAAATTAATCTATCCTTGTGGATATTGATAGCACGTCGGACCTTAATAAGTAAACTTGCAAGGAGACGTGAATAGGTCGATGGACCTTTTGACTCACTTCGAGGTTTTCCCACCATATATCTCGTTCATGCAGATCAATAATCAATAAAAATCAATAATATTAGTAATCCATAACAGTCAGTAATTGTCACACACCATGACCTTGCAGTCATGAATAATCACACCTTTATGTAAAAGTTAGAATATTTATTTCCCTATATTAACAATGCTAATGTCACAGAAGTTAATCTCAAAATCAATTGAGAAGCATACAGAAAAAACACTGGCTGTCCAAAGAGACAAAAGAAACGCAATCTAATCAAGGCTTGAGCTACTACACAGTCTAAAGTTACAGTACAAATTAATAGCAAGAATAACTGCACAAACAATATTAAATACATTTAGTTTCAGCAAGGAAAAGACATCAACTGTTATTTCATATAGCGAACTTCATCAGTGAGCTGCCTAACTAGCACCAGATTAGAATAGCATGTTTGGGCTTCATGCAAAACAATTTAGTCAACACAAATTTGGAAAACATTTAAATAAGGCACTATCAAAATAAAGGTTGGGACCTAGAAACAAAAGCAAATAGACACAACAGTCAATATCATAGTCAGTATACCTCTCCCCAGTTTGTATCAGCGAGCTGAGACAGTCTTTGTCGTCAGGACATCAGTTTGGTCAGCTAGACATCAGGATTCAGCATCAATGTTCAGAATAGACAAAGGGCCTGATTACAACTTTGGAGGAGGTGTTAATCCGTCCCAAATGTGACGGATATACCACCAGCCGTATTACGAGTTCCATAGGATATAATGGACTCGTAATACGGCTGGTGGTATATCCGTCACATTTGGGACGGATTAACACCTTCCTCCAAAGTTGTAATCAGGCCCAAAGTCTCTTTAAGCAGTAAAGTTAAGCACGTCTCTTCTCAAGACGGCTAAGAAAGTAATGGGCTTCCGGCAAGATAGAAAATGGGCAAATGTGCTGTCTTCCCTCAGTGCAGTCTGGCTACGTTAGATTTCCAAAAACTACTTCCCACATCCTAATTGGTCAGGGGATCGCATGTTCACACTTTGTTCAATTAAGCTAAAACTTCAAATCTATGTTTCTACTAGTAAATGGTTCACATGTCGATGATTAGCTCCTCTCGTCATCCGGCTCATCAGGTAACAATATTGTTGCAGCTTATACTCCAGTCAGTATGGTCTGTCTTCTCCTGGGAAAGTTAGTCTCATACACATTACTTTAAACAATGTTGCGTTGGAAAGTGATCATCTCCTAGCAAGCAGTTCTCATGAGAAAGATTTTTAGCTACAAGCACATGACAATACAGTGGAAAATCACTATTCAATTCTCTAGACAGCCATTTTATTAAATGCCTAAGAAATGCAGCTTGACATGAGGCCGTGCAACTAGGCCAAGACCGCCACTAAGTTAAGGCCTATGATTAATAGAGCTAATACATAATGCATAACCCTTATTATGACATATTACTACCTTAATCAAACATAAGCTCAACATTTCATATCAATAAGCCATTAATAAGTACACTTTGTGATCACTGGCAGCAACTCAGGTAGTTACACCTTCAAATGCGTGCATTATTTTTCCCTACGTTATTTCATTTTCTACGCAAATTCAACACTCAAATCACATGAATATTCATTAATAATTTCATTAAAAACTCAGCGT
Organism: Pleurodeles waltl; assembly: GCF_031143425.1. Taxonomy (NCBI): domain Eukaryota; kingdom Metazoa; phylum Chordata; class Amphibia; order Caudata; family Salamandridae; genus Pleurodeles; species Pleurodeles waltl. The sequence goes on from NC_090443.1 coordinate 837,734,881, forward strand.
TAACAATCCCTCCTCTGATGATTAAATGTATCATCACACTAAACCTTCTCACACAAATTTTTGCTTCTGCTAAAATTCTGTCATCTCTATCCCCTCATATTTTCGTTCCCGTTTCAAATTTTCCATAAACAATTTTGCCCTTTTCTTTTCTTCCCTCCTCTGATTATTCTTTGTCTTCTTTAATTAGATCCTTTTACATAATCTACGTATTCCCCATATTCCAATTGAGAAAATAACAATAATCAATATCCCCTGCATTATTTTCAAAAATATCCCTTTTCCAATGTTGCTGAGCCAATTTCCCACTGAAGCAAATCCTTTGCCAACTTTCTCTCAAACACCTGATTACTTCAATTCTTTTAAATCAGCACTTTCATTAGTCAGATTAGTAAATAGCTTCTAATATCTTTCCTATTATCAGGAATGAATGAACAGCAATGCCTAGAATTAAGCATTTTACAAACTCCGCCATCCTTTGCTAAAAGAATTTCCAACGCAAGGCAGTTCTGAAGAGTCATAGCTCTTTCAGCAGCTAATTCAGTATCTATTAGGATCATGGCTCCTTAAAAATTTGTCAGCATGTTATCCACAATAGTAGACAACTTTTGAATCTTTATCAAATTCAGAACAACATCTACTGGAGGAATCACTGCTCCAAATATATCTCCCACTATACAAGAAGGAGACTCTCTCCTCTGTCTAATATGATGTAACTCAGTCATTTTCGGAAATTTCTTTAAATCTTCTAGTTTAAATATCTTTGGGAATACTATCCTCAAGTAACATGTGTCATACCATCTGTTGGAAAATGGGTTATTGGTAAGGGCAGGTAGGTACCTACACTTAGCAATAGGCCACTAACCTCCACTAAGGTCCAGTTAGGTCTCAGTAAATTAACCCCAGCTCAACCCTTGGTAGCTTGGCAACGAGCGTCAAGGCTTAACTTAGGAGACAGAGGGGGTCATTCTAATCTTGGCGGGCGGCGGGAGCCGCCCGCCAAGCGGGAACCGCCAGAAGACCGTACCGCGGTCAAAAGACCGCGGCGGTCATTCTGAGTTTCCCGCTGGGCTGGCGGGCGACCGCCAGAAGGCCGCCCGCCCGCCCAGCGGGAAACCCCCTTCCACGAGGATGCCGGCTCCGAATGGAGCCGGCGGAGTGGAAAGGGTGCGACGGGTGCAGTTGCACCCGTCGCGATTTTCAGTGTCTGCTATGCAGACACTGAAAATCTTTGTGGGGCCCTGTTAGGGGGCCCCTGCAGTGCCCATGCCATTGGCATTGGCATGGGCACTGCAGGGGCCCCCAGGGGCCCCACGAAACCCGTTCCCGCCTGCCAGGTTCTGGCGGTAAAAACCGCCAGAACCAGGCTGGCGGGAAGGGGGTCGGAATCCCCAAGGCGGCGCTGCCTGCAGCGCCGCCATGGAGGATTCTTCAGGCCAGGGGAAAACCGGCGGGAAACCGCCGGTTTCCCTTTTCTGACCGCGGCTTTACCGCCGCGGTCAGAATTGGCCTGGATGAACCGCCAGCCTGTTGGCGGTGCATCCGCGGTCCCCGGCCCTGGCGGTCTATGACCGCCAGGGTCGGAATGACCCCCAGAGTGTAAAGCATTCAAATATCACAAAACAGTAATTAAATAAAACACAGGAAACAGTTTAAAAATCTAAAACCAATTTATAAAAATAGATTATATTTTTATCTTTAAAATGACACCAAAATGAATAAAATCGGATAAGAGGAACCGGAGATATGAATTTTTAAAGATCTTTTTTTTTTTTTAGCACCTAGAAACAAAAAGCGCCAATCGGGTCATCTGGTTGCACCTTGACCGGGGCAAAGTCAAAGTTTCAGGCCAACCGCGATGGAGCCCTGCTCGGCTACAGGCCGCAGGAGGCCTCGGTTAAAAGTTTACCTTCACACTTAGGGGCATATTTATACTCCGTTTGTGCCAAATTTGCGTCGTTTTTTTCGACGCAAATTAGACGCAAAACTAACTCCATATTTATACTTTGGCGTTAGACGCGTCTAGCGCCAAAGTTCATGGAATTAGCGTCATTTTTTTGCGTGAACACCTTCCTTGCGTTAATGATATGCAAGGTAGGCGTTCCCGTCTTAAAAAATGACTGCGATGCTATTGCGTCGGATTTATACTCCCGGGCAAAAATTACGCCCGGGAGTGGGCGGGTCTAAAAAACCCGCATTTGCGCCGGATTTTAGCACCTGGGTCAGGGCAGGCGTTAAGGGACCTGTGGGCTCAGAATGAGCCCAGAGGTGCCCTCCCCTGCCCCCAGGGACACCCCCTGCCACCCTTGCCCACCCCAGGAGGACACCCAAGGATGGAGGGACCCACCCCAGGGACATTAAGGTAAGTCCAGGTAAGTAATTTTTTTTTTTTTTTGTGCGATAGGGGGGCCTGATTTGTGCCCCCCTACATGCCACTATGCCCAATGACCATGCCCAGGGGACATACGTCCCCTGGGCATGGCCATTGGGCAAGGGGGCATGACTCCTGTCTTTGCTAAGACAGGAGTCATTTCAATGGGGGATGGGCGTCGTAAAAAAATGGCGCAAATCGGGTTGTGGCGATTTTTTTGCCTCAGCCTGACTAGCACCATTTCTGGACGCCCATACGCCATTTTCCCCCTACGCCGGCACTGCCTGGTGTACGTCGTTTTTTTTAACGCACACCAGACATCGCCGGCGGCTAACGCCGGCTAACGTCATTCAATAAATACGGCGCCCGCATGGCGCTTCAGAATGGCGTTAGCCGGCGCTAATTTTTTTTACGCAAAACTGCGTTGGTGCAGTTTTGCGTCAAAAAGTATAAATATGGGCCTTAGTCTCTTTTTCGAAGATTTTCTTCAGCGGGACGAACCTGCCAGTCCAATCCGACCTCCTGGAGCCCTTCTCCGGATACGCGATGCGGGAATCCACGGTGGAGATTTTTACCTTCGGACTTAGTCGTTTTTGCGAGGTGAAAATCCTTCAACCGGGGTAAACCTGGATCTTGATCCGACGTCCATGGAGCCCTCCTCGGATACGCTGGCTGGGAGGTCCCGGTCAACTTTTTACCTTCGGACTTCGTATCTTTTTCGGAGATTTTGTTTACCGGGACGAACCAGCAAATCAGGCCGGGTTGCGGTTGAGGCAAGCCGGCTAGAGTTGCCGTGGCGGGTCGGTCCCTCTATGGAGCTTTTTTACAAAAGTTGTCCAAACCTCTCCAAACTTCTGGGGCTTCTCCGTGATGTCCTTTTAAGGTTCTTTGTGGGATTTATTACAACAATTAAGTTGATACCAAATTCTTGGTATGCATCATTTAAGGAGACTTTTAAAAATTAAAATAAAGTCTCCCCATTCTAGCCTATGAAGGCCATTTACTACAATGAGGGAAAAATGAATTTGCCTGTTTTTACCTCACCAGGGCTTATAAAACTATTTTTATAAAGTCCCTGCTTATAGTTACATGGCACCCAGCCCTAGGGGCACATAGGGCACACCTTAGGGGTGACTTATATGTAAAAAATAAGGTAGTTTAAGACTTTGGAACTACTTTTAATTCCAAAGTCGAATTTGCATATAACTTTGATTTAAAAGCAGCCAGCAAGGCAGGCCTGCCTTTAAAATGACACTGGGCACCTCAGCAGTGCACCTACGGGTGCACTACCTATGCTGTGGTCCCTAAACCTACATGTCCTACCATATACTAGGGTTAACTTAGCCAGTTATAATTAGCCTAAATTGCATATCCATTTTACACAGAGCACAGGCCCTGGGACTGGTTAGCAGTACCCAGGGCACCATCAGAGTCAGGAAAACACCAGCAAAAAGTGGGAAATGGGGGCAAAAAGTTAGGGGGCCTCTGCAATCAGCCCTGTTTTCTCACACAAGCCCCCCCCCCCAGCCCACTCACCCAGGAGACTCAGCCCAACCCTGGGAGAGTCTTCCTGGCTTGTTAGGCAAGGAAGACAGTGAAGAAAACTGGCTGTCCCATTGCAGGGCCTACTCTGCCTTACATCCTCCTGCCATGGTCACTCCCTCTGGGTAGTGAAGCCATCCCAACAGTGAAAGGACCCATCTCAAACTGAAACCTCCTCTCTCTCTGCCAACTTGGGTAGTGAGGCGCCCACCTCCCCTACTCCTAACTTTGCTAGGGCAACACCTAGCTTACCCAAAGAGGTCACCCAACACTTGAGCAACCCCACCATGACCAACAGGGCCAGGGGGCCTACTTTGCTATTGGCCCTGGGGTCTGCCTCCCAGGCCAAGTACAGTGCTGCCAGGAAGGCTAGCACCCAGCAGAGGCTACTGACAGCTGTCAGTACCCAGAACCACACCCTAAGCTCTCCACTGACAGGTGGGTGAGCTGCTTTAGGGGCAACTGTGGGGTCCTGGCACCCCTCTTGCTGTCTAGAGTGGGGGGCTACCACCTCCTGTGGTAGACACCCTCCTTCCACTCTCCCTTCTGTCAGTGCAGGGGCAACACCTTGCATCTGGACAGCTGCCTGACTACTCAGGACTTCCTTGGGGTCAGGTGAGGCCTCACCAGTGCCAACTCTGGGCTCCCCCCTTACTGGGGCAGAAGGCCTTTGGCTTCCTGGAACTCTCTTTAAGAGTGGCCTACCCTTCCTTTTCTTCTTTCCTTTTCTTGGGGACCCCTGTCTCCTAACTATAGGGACTGACTCCCCAGGACTTTGGGTTGGGGGGGGCGCTCTGGGCGACCGCCCCATCTGGGACCAGACTCACCTCTGGGAGGTCATTGCCCAGGATACAATCTAGGGGGAGGTCAGCACTGACTACCACCCTAAACCAGTCAAGGATACCCTCCCTCTCTAGGGGCACTATGGCTACAGGTTTGGAGGTGACCTCCCCTGTGGCTATCCTGACTTTCCTTGTCTCTCCTGGGACATACATGCCTGGGGTCACTAACCGGTCACTCACTATAGTGTGACTGGCACAGGTGTCTCTCAGGCCAGTGGTAGGGATCCCATTCACCTGAATGGGGTGGAAGTGCCTACTCCCACCCTCAGGGATCACCAGCTTACCATCTGGTCCTGTCTCCCAGCTCAATGCTAGGAGGACTTCATCATCTTAGGAGTCCTCCTCCATGGCTACACTGGACAGCCCAGTGCTAACCACCTTCTTTGGACAGGCTGCATCTCCTCTGAAGTGACCTGTCTGCTGACAGTCAAAGCAAACCTTACTGTCCAAGAGCTTTTTTAACCCTGGGTCTCCCTGTCTCTGCTTGTCAGAGTGGGAGTGGGATTTACTCTTCTCCTTCTTAGGGTTCTGGGGTACAGAGGGAGTCTCTGTGGTGGACTTACCACCTCCCTCCTTAGGTTTTTGTGGACCTGACCCCTCCTTCTTGGAGTCTCCCCCCTGGGACTTGACAACCACCCTGGTTCTCAACCACTCATCAGCTGCCTCCCCTATCTCTCTAGGGTTGGTCAGCTTAGAGTCCACTAGATGCTGGCGTAACCTATCTTGGGTACAATTGGTCAAGATGTGCTCTCTCATGATCAGATTGTATAACCCCTCATAAGTATTTACTCTGTTACCAATAATCCAGCCCTCTAGTGCCTTAAGTGAGGTGTCTACAAAGTCAACCCAAGACTGGGTACTGACCTTCTGGGTGTCCCTGAACTTCATTCTATACTGCTCTGGGGTTAGACCAAACTTCTTGGTTAAGCACCTCTTCATACTAGGGTATGAATCTGCCTCCTCCCCCCTTAAGGTCAGAAGCCTATCCCTCCCTGAGTTGGGGACCAACTCCCACAAAAGGGAACCCCAGTATTGAGGCCTAACCCTTCTCATTTGGAGTGCCCTCTCAAAGGCCTCCAACCACTTGTCTATATCATCCCCCTCTACATAAGCAGGAACCACCCCCTTGGGTAATCTGGGGCAAAACTCCCCACCCATGGACACCTCAACTTCTCTGTCGCTGCCACCATCTCTTTTCTCTCTCTTTGCCCACTTTTTCTTTTCTAGGGCCAGCTTCTGTGCTTCCAAAGCTATAAATGCTAGCTGGGCCTCCAGCTCTCTTTCTCTGAGGGACAGGGTCTCTCCTCCTGAAGGGACCCCCTTCCCCCAACTAGCTTTGGGACTGCCCCTAGTGACTGTATGTAATGAGGACCGGTCTTCCTCATCCTCACTTAGGCTCAGATGCCCTCCCTCCCCTGAGTGGTGAGAGCTAGCATCCTCCCCTACTTCTCCCTCCTCTGGAGCTTCCTCTGGGTCTACCTCTTGGGCCTCAGCCCATGCTGTCAGGGATTTGATCAGGACATGCTTCCTGAGGTCAGTGGTTGCAGGCAACCCTCTTTCAGTACACCACCCCCTAAGCTGGACTACTGTCAGTGTGGGTAGGCTAGCTAGATCAAGCTCCATGGTTCCCTAGTTTTGTGTCAAAAAAACTTTTTTCAAAATTTGGAAACAAGAATTTAGAAAAATCACAAAAATTCAATAATTGAAATTAATCCAAATTAAAAATTAAAAACTATTTTTGCACTAGGACAATTTAAAGGATTTTTAATTTGTTTTACTTAAAACTGTAACGTGATACTGAACACAAGTACAGGATCCCACCACTGCTCACCAAAAATGTTGGAAAATGGGTTATTGGTAAGGGCAGGTAGGTACCTACACTTAGCAATAGGCCACTAACCTCCACTAAGGTCCAGTTAGGTCTCAGTAAATTAACCCCAGCTCAACCCTTGGTAGCTTGGCAACGAGCGTCAAGGCTTAACTTAGGAGACAGAGTGTAAAGCATTCAAATATCACAAAACAGTAATTAAATAAAGAACAGGAAACAGTTTAAAAATCCAAAACCAATTTATAAAAATAGATTATATTTTTATCTTTAAAATGACACCAAAATGAATAAAATCGGATAAGGGGAACAGGAGATATGAATTTTTAAAGAATTTGGTTTTTTTTAGCGCCTAGAAACAAAAAGCGCCAATCTGGTCATCTGGTTGCACCTTGACCGGGGCAAAGTCAAAGTTTCAGGCCGACCGCGATGGAGCCCTGCTTGGCTACAGGCCGCGGGAGGCCTCGGTTAAAAGTTTACCTTCACACCTAGGGCCAGATGTATCAAAGTTTTGCGAGTCGCAAATGGGCCGATTCGCTATTTGCGACAGTGCAAAATCGGAAATGGGATGCAAAAACCCCATTTCCGACTTGCAAAAAGCGATGGGACCCGTTTGCGAGTCGCATCAGTTGCGACCCCATTTTGCGACCCACAAATTGCAAGTCGCAATTTGCGAGTCGCAAACCATATGCAATTGCAACTCGCAAATTGCGACTAGTCGCAAAAAGCCCATTTTGCACTTGCAATTTACCACTAACTCAGAGCAGGTGGTAACCATAACCAAAGTATATAAGGAGACCCAGAAGGCATCTTGGTTACTCAACATGGCGGAGATATACCTGATAGCAGTGAGAGGGAGAGTCCACGCAGCCCAGCAGAGGAGGAGGAGGGGCCACAGACAGGAGAAGATATATAGAACAAGGCAGACTCTTTTTCAGCAAACTGAGGATGAGATATACGATAAATACCGCCTTAGCAGTGCAGCCATACTAGAATTAATTGATTTACTGAAACCACAGCTAGAACACCAGACTCTGCGTGGCTGCGCCATCCCTACGCATGTGCAAGTGCTATGCTCACTGCACCTCGTGGCCTCAGGGAGCTATCAGGGGGTAATTGCTGTGGCAGGTGGGGTATCCCAAAGTTCAGTGTCAAGGTTCCTCAGGGCATTCCTAGATGCCATACTCACACACAGGTCTCACTTCATATACCTACCCAGGAATGAGGCAGAAATTAACAGCACCAAGCTGGACTTTTACCGCATTGCCCACTTTCCCCATGTCATAGGGTGTGTAGATGGGACACACATTCAAATATGCCCCCCTGCAAATCTGGAACATCTTTTCCGCAACAGAAAGTGTACCCACTCACTGAATATTCAGGTTGTTTGTGACGCCCATTATGTCATCACGGACATTGTAGGTAAGTTTCCAGGCAGTACCCATGACTCATACATGTTTAGGCATAGTGGGATACATCAACGCCTGGAACGTGGGGAATTTGGAGACGGATACCTCCTAGGTAGAGCTACAGACACCTTGCAGACATACACACAGATCACTGTACACAACAATCAGGACTTCCTAACAGTGTACTTTTTGTGCCCAACAGGTGACAGTGCATATGCTCTAAGGCCATGGATCATGACTCCGTTTTTAACACCCAGCAATGAATGTGAGAGGCAATACAACAATGCACATAAGAGGACCAGGAACCTTATCGAGCGCACCTTCGGACTCCTGAAAGCAAGATTCAGATGCCTCCACCGCAGTGGAGGTGCCCTCCAGTATACCCCCATTACAGCATTCAAAATTGTGGTCCCATGCGCCATCCTCCACAACATAGCCACCCGACGTGGGCTACCTCTCACCCCTGCAGACCCAGATCCTGATGATGAAGAGCAAGAACAACCATATTGCCATCATGGGGATAGGAGTATAGCTAATCAAGGCAGACTGAGACGGGAACACATCGCAACACAATACTTTGGAAGGTACGTGTCAACTCCAACCATACTCACCTATTGACCAAAAACTCAATTTGTTAAGTGGAACAAAAATAACTATTTTATTAGTGCAGAAATGAAACTATTTACAAGTAATGAATGTCCATGGGCATGAAAATGCACACCAGGCATGTGGCACATTGACGTCATGTGCCACTTCTAATGGTCCAGGGTGATCTCTATGACCTTCTGCCCCTCCTGCCAGCCTGGCTGGTCCCTGGTGCTTCCGTGGTGCTCTGCCTGCTACTCCTGAGCACCCTGCTGTCAGTGACAGAGACACTGCTCACTGTCGAGCCCTCCTCACTGTCCTGGGGTGTTTCCCCTGTGCCCCTAGACATATTCCGTGTCTCCATCAAGTCAATGATGTGGGTCAGACGTCCCAGGCCCCTAGCCACATCCCCAGCAAAATGGCCCATTTCCACCTGCAGCCCAACTGTCCTCCTTGACAGGCCTGTGGTGTTCATGGCGAGCCTGCCGATGGATGTGGCCATCCTGTCCAGTCTGTGCAGGAGCTGACGGTCCCTGCGCCGCCCACCCTCGGCCTGGGCCAGTACTCCTCCCGCCAGTTCCCTCATGGCAAGGGCAAGGTCCCCAGTGTTAGTGCAGATCATGTCCATCCTTGAGTTCAGGTGCTGCATGCTGGCATGGTTATTGTGCACGAAGCGGTGCAGCACACCACTAATCCTCCCTAAAATTCGATTTTGTAGGCGCTGACCATGCAGCAGATGTGCCTCACTGGTGCTGGGAGGTAGTTGCCCGGATGCAGACTGCAGCCCTGATGTCCTGGACCTACGACGCCTGCGCAGCGGTGGCTGCCCTGTGATTTCACCTGTCTCATCCCTGCCTGTTGCTGGGGCAGCCTCTTGGGATACTGTTGCAGCAGGTGTGGCTACTGCAGGGATGCTGTTGACCGTGCAGATGGGGGAACTGGCGGGTCCTGAGGTGTCCTCATGGGGCTGGCTGATTGGAGTAGTGGTGGTGTCTTGTTGGAGACCTGTGGGACATGGGGAACAGACTGTCAGTGTCTACTATCTGTTGCACACTTCCTAATAAACATTTGCCTATGAACTGCCTACTTGACTACATTTCCCATAATGCATCATTCTGGCGTTTGCTACCCTGAAATCGAGCTATCTTGGTTTTGCATGCCCCTGTGTACATGGTGGGTGGGGGCATGGCATTGAAAGGGGTACAGGCATGTCACATGGTACTCACCGGTTGATGTGCTGGGCTCTGAGGTGTCCAGGTCCCCAAATCCAGAAACTGCCTCCTGCTCCAAGGTTTCCTCCACCCTTTCTTCCAGGGGTGTGGGTGGTGGCACAGACGATGGTCCCCCTCCTGTGCCTCTCATCTCCCGGAGCCTTTCAGCCACCCTCTCCTTGGTCCGGGAGCGAAGGTCATACCACCTTTTCCTGATGTCATCTATGCTCCTGTGGCTCACCCCCAGGGAATTTATCTTGTCCTGTATGTCCTGCCACAGCTGTTTCTTGGTGGCTTCAGGAACATTGAGGGCTGATTTTCCAAACAAGTCATCATAGTGCTGACAGCATTCGTCTGTCAGCACCTCCAGCTCCCTCTCTGAGAATTTCTGCTTCCTCTTCCTTGGTGTTCCTTCCATGGCAGCTGCTGTTTGTCCTGTGTGTAGTTCAGCAGTTTTAAAAGGGTGTGGTCCTCCCTCCTCCCAGGTGTATTAGTAAACTTCCTGGCTGTGATGTCATCATCATGTGCCAGGAAGTGTTTCCAGAGTGTACTGGAGTGGTTTCTGGAGTGTTCTGCTGCACCTGTAATCAATTAACAAGCTAATCGCAATTTGCGACATCCACTCGCTAATTGCAAGTTCGTTTTTTGCACACTTGCAAAAAGCGACCTCGCAATCGGCGGACTCGCACACTGCGTTGCAAGTCCGGGTGCGAGTCGCAATTTCGGCACGTTTTTTTTGCCTGCATTCCAATTTGCAACTCGCATTTTGCGAGTCGCACCAACTCGCAAAATCCGAGTCGCAAATTTTTTGTTTGCTACATCTGGCCCTTTGTCTCTTTTTCGAAGATTTTCTTCAGCGGGACTAACCTGCCAGTCCAATCCGACCTCCTGGAGCCCTTCTCCGGATACGCGATGCGGGAATCCTCGGTGGAGATTTTTACCTTCGGAATTAGTCGTTTTTTCGAGGTGAAAATCCTTCGACCGGGGTAAACCTGGATCTTGATCCGACGTCCATGGAGCCCTCCTCGGATACGCTGGCTGGGAGGTCCCGGTCAACTTTTTACCTTCGGACTTAGGGCCAGATGTAGGTAGGTGGCAAATTGCGAGTTGCAATTTGCGAGTCCTTCTGACTCGCAAATTGCAACTCGCAATTTGCTATGCAGAACGGTGTCTCAGACACCGTCTGCGACTCGCCATGAGGTCGCAAAGACCCACCTCATTAATATTAATGAGGTGGGTCGCAATTTGCGACCCCATAGAGAGTCAGGGCACTCACGCGGATGGTGGCCTGCTGGGAACAGCAGACCACCATGTCCGTGACTGCTTTTAAATAAAGCAGGTTTTTTTTTCAAAGTGCAACCCGTTTTCCTTAAAGGAAAACGAGCTGCACTTTAAAAATAAAACCGAAACCTTTTGTTTCGGTATTTTACAGGGCAGGTAGTGGTCCATTGGACCACTGCCTGCTCTGAAAAATAATTTTTTGTGCCAGACACAAAGGGGAAGGGGTCCCATGGGGACCCCTTCCCGTTTGCGCCTGAGTTACCATCCACTTCAAGTGGATGGTAACTGCGCCTTGAATATACATAGCATTGCGAGTCGCTAATAGGAAGGGATCACCCCTTCCCATTAGCGAGTCGGAAATGCATTTTGCGAGTCGGATCCGATTCGCAAAATGCATTTCTGCATTCCGGTGAGGCTTTTGCGACTCGCAAATGGAGTTTTTCGCCGTTTGCGAGTCGCAAACGCTTTGCTACATCTGGCCCTTAGTCTCTTTTTCTGAGATTTTATTTACCGGGACGAACCAGTAAATCAGGCCGGGTCGCGGTTGAGGCAAGCCGGCTAGAGTTGCCGCGGCGGGTCGGTCCCTCTATGGAGCTTTTTTACAACAGTTGTCCAAACTTCTCCAAACTTCTGGGGCTTCTCCGTGATGTCCTTTTAAGGTTCTTTTGGGGTCCACAGCTCACCCCAAGGGTCCAGAAGTTCTGAGATGGTCCTTGGGGGGTGCGGACTACAACTCCCAGAATGCACCTGGCGCAAACTACTTTTTGGCCACTGGACAGTGGTCAGCTGGTTGCTTTCTTCAGGAGTTGGTGCAGGGGACTCTGGATAGCAATTTTTCACCTGTAGCAAACAGGGAGTCCCTCCTTGAACCAGTTGAAGCCAGGCAAAGTAATTCTTGTGGTGAAGCCCAAGTGTGCAGCTGGTGCAGTCCTTCTAAGTGCAGGTTCCAGGGGCAGGCCAGGGGTCCAGCAGGGCAGTCCTTCTTCTTCTGTTGTTCTTCCTTGTTGGATGTGGTTGGGAACTGAGGTGTGGGTGCAGGTCTGCCAGTTTTATCCTTGCTCCTGGGTGAAAAGCAGGGGGGTCCTGGTTCTCCAATCAGGTGCAGGGTCTTTCCCCCTGTGATGACCACTTCCTGGGAAGTGTGGCAAAAATCAATTCCAGGAGGCAACATTCTCTAAAAATCCATCATGGCTGAATCTGATTTTTGGAGGTTACATCTGGCTGAGCCCACCCACTGATGTGGCTAAAAATCATAAACACACCCCTCTCCTGCCCTCTCCTAATCTAATCAAGGGGGCACCTAGTTGTCTGGGGTTGCAGGATGTGGGGGTGTTGCTGGTTGCTCCAAATGTCCTTCTCTGCCTTTGAAGACCAGTTTGGCAGCCCTCCCCCTTCCTGCCTCACCATCTGCTGAGGGGAGATTCCTTCCAACAGGCACATTCCTTTGTGTGAAGCCAGGACACTTCACACCTCATCAAGGCAGCTTTGTCAAGCTGCTGAGGCTGGCCAATCAGCGCACAGCAGCAAAAACAACGCAGGGCTGAAATTGGCAACTTTTAAGGTAAAGTTTAAAACTCTTTACCTGAACAAGTTATATTAAATCCCACAACTGGAAGTTGTGGGATTTATTACAACAATTAAGTTGATATCAAATTCTTGGTATGCATCATTTAAGCAGACTTTAAAAATTAAAATAAAGTCTCCCCATTCTAGCCTATGAAGGCCATTTACTACAATGAGGGAAAAATGAATTTGGCTGTTTTTACCTCACCAGGGCTTATAAAACTATTTTTATAAAGTCCCTGCTTATAGTTACATGGCACCCAGCCCTAGGGGCACATAGGGCACACCTTAGGGGTGACTTATTTGTAACAATAAGGTAGTTTAAGACTTTGGAACTACTTTTTATTCCAAAGTCGAATTTGCATATAACTTGAATTTAAAAGCAGCCAGCAAGGCAGGCCTGCCTTTAAAATGACACTGGGCACCTCAGCAGTGCACCTACAGGTGCACTACCTATGCTGTGGTCCCTAAACCTACATGTTCTACCATATACTAGGGACTTATAGGTAGGTTAACTTAGCCAATTATAATTAGCCTAATTTGCATAGCCATTTTACACAGAGCACAGGCCCTGGGACTGGTTAGCAGTACCCAGGGCACCATCAGAGTCAGGAAAACACCAGCAAAAAGTGGAAAATGGGGGCAACATTTAGGGGGCCTCTGCAATCAGCCCTGTTTTCTCACACCATCCTCTTGGAAGACGGTAATAAGCATTAGGTCCACAAATATAATATATACCAGGAATCGTTGGATCCTGTCCATGCAACATAAATGTCCATTTACTCTGAAATACAACACATGTCTACATTCACTCGTTCCCACAAACAAACTATCAGTGCGAGATTTAGGCCTATATACACACAAAGCTTCTCTATGAGTTGCGTATCTCAAGCTAATTTCCTTGTGTTTTTATTTTTCTAATTTCTCCTTCAATGCCTTTCTTCTGTCATCTGTGTGATCAAAAAAGCTATTTTCTAAAGGTGTAAGCAAGCATGTCAGATTGTTACAGTGTGCATAAGATGTGCCAAAAGTTAATGTATGCTCAAAGAAACCCCTAACTAATACTACGTCCTTATCCTTAGCTATCCTACTCAGATACCTAATTATAGGGGGAAAAGAAAACACAACATCATGATTGGAGTAGAAATACTGAATGAATTGTGTTAGTAACAGACTACAGCTTATCCCATAAGTAAGAGGCAAACTATGATAGGTAACTCCTTCGACTGATGAAGGAATCTGCGTACACACAAAACAATTCTTCGCATCCATCGTCTCAACTTACTAACTCAATAAGCAATAGAAGACATTAGAAGAAAGTTCCCCTTGGGCCTTATCTACATGCAAACACTTCTCATCTAACCTAAACTTATCTATTGTTGTTAATGCAGTAGTTGTCTGTAATGCGGAAGTATGGTTGGCTTCCCTCTTGTCAAGAACAGTCATACCCACAATCAATATCATGAACAATATCATACACACAATTGCCAAACCAACACTCATGTTCTTTCTACTCTGCTGGCTAATGTTACCCATGATCTGTAAAAAAATAGAAAGTAGAAGAGAAAATTTAGAAAAATGCAGCAAAAATTAAAAACAAAAATCTTCTTTAAGCAGTTATTTACAGCTTTCAGCCTCACTTCCAGGATTTTTTTTTCTCAAAAATTGGTAAGTTTGTCAAAATCGGTTTAGCAGCATGTAAAAATCAGGTTTTCAAAAGTCAAATCAGGTTATCAAAGTATTTTCCGGTTACTTTTCAACGGTCTCTTTCTATTTTACTTTCTCAATTTTGTTCCAACAGTTCAGTTCATTAGCTTCCTTCAAGTGCCAAAATATTGACCTGGAATGTCTAGATCAAAACAAAAAGACAAAAATTATTTCTGGCATTCACTTGTAGTTGCAAATGCCCATTCAGGACCTGCGTACCTTCGACTTGCTATTCTCTTTCTTTTCAACTTTCGATTACCATTCAATTCTCCCTCACTTAGATCTTCTCCCCTTGTTGTATCTACTTCTTCCTCGATTGTTGTCCCACCAACTGCTTCCTTTCTCTTTGCTTGTGATTTCGGCCACTTATCTCCTTTCAGTGGACCTTTGGTCAATGCTTTTTCCAGTGTTGAATTAGAAACTTCTTCTTGCTCTGCAGGATTTTCTCTTGACGGACCTGCAACTGCTTCAGGAGGAGTCAGATCACATAGGCTTTGATCTGCCTCAACTCCTTTCCCCTCGGGGTCTGGTGTTTTCTCTGGTTGTCTCTCAAATCTGTCTACTTCTGGGAGAGTGCCCTTCTGACTAAATTCTCCTGTTACATCAATTGAGAGTGGCTCACTGTCACCCTCCTGGAGGTCTTCTCCTTTGTCTCTCAGAGGAGTGACTGTACCGTCCCCAATGTGCTCAGATCTGGTCTCAGTTCCTCTTTCTTCTCCTTCCGGTTCTGAGACTTGTTTGGTCGTTGTTGGCACTCTCAACAACTCTTCCTCATCATCTAAAGAACATGCCACTTTCTTCGTGTGGCGGGCGTGGATCCAGTTCAGAACTCAAGCGCACTTCACAGCTGTGGTAGTGGTCAGAACTACCTGGAACGGACCTTTCCAGTGAGGCTCCAAACACGTTTTCCTCACGTGTTTCCGAACCACAGCCCAGTCACTGGCTCTCAGGTTGTGTCCTGGGTCATGGATTGGTGGCAGTGTGGTGGCTTCCTCCTGCTGGGAGAAAGAGCAAACCATATCAGCCAGACCTTTGCAGTAGTCCAACACCGTATCATCTGAAATGTTCACAAGCAAATTCGTGAGGCGACAATCCTGTCTTCCTGTCGGGTGTGTTTCTCATTGTTATCAGAACTAATGGCCGTCATTTCAGATTTGTGAATGCGCACATCTTTGCCACTCTTGATTTCAAAGTACCATTCATCTGTACCATTAGTCTTGATACTTCACAGCAGTAACTACAATGCCATTTCTGCTCAATGCTCAAAGCTGCACACAGTAATTTAACTACTTCATTGTTGAAGTGACTTCCCCTATGTGATTCTAAAGAGATTGGAAACCCAAAATGTGGTATCAGTTCCCTAAGCAGCAGTTTCGCTACCGTGACGCTGTCATTTCTTCATGTAGGGTATGCTTCAATCTAGTGACTAAAGATGCATACAATCACCAACACATATCTCAAACCGCCACACATGAGCATCTCAATAAAATCCATTTGCATTTTGCTGAATGGACCCCCTTGCTCATCCAATGTGGCTCAATTTCACCACTGTCCCTTTTCCCAAGTTAATTTGCTGACAAATGACGCAGCGATGGCAAACTGCTTCAGCAACTTGTCTAAACTTTGGATTGAACCAATTGTGCTTGAACAAATGAATCACGGCATCCCTCCCAACATGTGCTTGACTATAATAATATCTAGCCATTTGCGACAACAGACTGTTGGGCAAAACTAATTGACCTTCTTCTGAAACCCACAGTTCATCCTGTCTCTGTACACATTTCATTTTGCTCCATGAACGTTTTTCCTCCCTGTCAACATTATTCTGCATGTTTTCAATTCTGCCAATGTATCTATTACATGCAATGCAAAACATGGACAAGTGTCATCTTTTTCAGGTAAAAATTCCCCACTTATCTTTGAACGATATACAGTTCATTGCGCAAAACCTTGCTACTTGATCTGTATATCCATTTCCCATTGACACAAAATCTTGCGATTTCAGATGTGCACTGCATTTCACTACGGCAATCTTCTCAGGCATTTGGATAGCTTGCAACAATTCTTTAATTCTTTCACTATTTCTCACTAATGAGTGAGAAGAGGTCATGAAACCTCTCTGTGACCACAACTGGCCAAAATCATGGACTATCCCAAATCCATATTGACTATCCGTATAAATGGTAACCTTTAGCTGAGAAGAAAAATTGCAAGCTCTAGTAAGGGTTACCAGTTCCGCTACCTGTGCAGAATATACTCCTCGAAGCCAAGACGCTTCCAGGATACTAGAAATTGTGCACACGGCATTTCCTGCTTTCAGTGTTCCTGTATTGTCTGTTAGACAAGAACCAACAAAGATAATTTGGTCATTCTCTTCCAATCAGGTGTCTCTAATATCAGGTCTCGGTTTTGTGCACAGATTAGTTACTTCAGGACAATCTTGCTCAATGTCTTCCAACTTTTCGATTTCAACATTTTAATTTGGAAGTAAGGTGCCGGGTTCAGCACTGTACATCTTTTCAATGACACATTTGGTGACCCTAGAATACTTGTCTCATATGTGGTCAATCTCGCACCTCAGATATTGAGTTTTCATCTTTGTGAGTAGGATTTCAATAGAATGAGGGACCATGATAGTTAAGGGATGTCCCATCACAATGCCTTCACACTGTTTGAGGCTCTATCCAACGGCTGCAACTGCACGCAAACAGCCTGATAAAGCTGCTGCAACTGGGTCCAAAGTAGCTGAAAAATATGCTACTGGGCGGTTTACACCTCCATGAACCTGCGTCAAGACAGACAAAGAACACACATCACGCTCATGACAAAACAATGTGAAAGATTTTGTGTAATCAGGTATACCTAAAGCCGGAGCTTTGCACAGGCTCTCTCTCAATTCAGAAAACGCTTTCATACCATCATGGTCTAACACTATGGGATCAGTGACCTCTTTGTGGGTCAGCTTTTGCAAGGACTTGGAAATGACTGAAACATTTGTAATCCATTGGTGACAGTAGCCTACCATCCCTAAGAACATCCTGACATCTCTCTGGGTGGTTGGGCGACTCATCTGCAATATGGATATTTTCCTTGATCCTTCTCAATCTGGTGACCCAAGTATTTCACTTCTTTTTGACAGTACTGCAATTTAAGTGGAGCCACTTTATGACCGTTCTTTCCCAAACGGTTCAGCAAGGCAATCGTGTCTTACTTGCAATCGTTCCTCGTTTTGGATGCAATCAATAAGTCATCAATGTACTGTACCAAGGTCAATTGGAAATGCAATTCCAATGACTCCAAATTCTTTTTCAAGATCTGATTGAATATGATCTGAAAACCCTTGAGGAATTCGACACCAACAGTAAACTCGGTCTAAAAATTTGAAACAAAAGAGAAATTGGCTGTCCTCGTGAAGAGACACAGAAAAGAAGGCTTGTGACAAGTCAATTACGGAGAACCATTCTGCATCTCACGGAATCTGGAACATTATCACAGCTGGATTTCACACCACAGTGCAACATATGATCACAGTGTCATTTATTTTTCTCAAATCCTGGACAATTCGAACTTTCCCACTGGGCTTTTTCAATCCCATTATCGGTGAATTACATGGGCTGCTCAAGACTTCCTTCGAAACCCCTTGTTTTACAAATTCCGCAATTATGTGAGCAACCTTTATAAGGATATCCTGTGGCATATGGTACTGGGGAATCTGAGGAAAAATTGCATTCGGCTCTACAGGAACCTTAACTGGCTCAACTCCCTTTATCTCTTTTCCTTTAAGATCCCCCACTTTCTCTTTAACAGTTCCCTGTTATTCAGGAGGAAGCTCCTTCACTGTGAACACTGGAAATAAATTAATCAGGGGGTATTCCTCATATATCATCTCACACTCTGTCTCTGGAGCTGGGTCATCTTCATCATCACTATTTGTCTGTATCTCGATTCCGTCATTTGAACAAGTAATTGAGCACCTGGTTTTGCACAGCAAGTCTCTTCCCAGTAGGGATACCGGACTTGAATCACAGACTACGAATTTGTGCAATCCTTTACAGTTGCCAATTTTACCCTGAACTGGTTCTGTAATTGGGTCGATCAAATTGGTCCTTCCAATTTTCTAGCCATTTTATTAAACGCCTAAGTAATGCAACTTGACATGAGGCCGTGCAACTAGGCCAAGACCTCCCCTAAGTTAAGGCCTACAATTAATAAAGCTAATAGATAATGCATAACCCTTAATATGACATATTACTACATTAATCAAACATAAGCTCAACATTTCATATTAATAAGCCATTAATAAGTACACTTCGTGATCATTGGCGGCCACTCAGATAGTCGCACCTTCAAATGCGTGCATTATTTTTCCCTACATTATTTCATTTTCTACGCAAATTCAACACTCAAATTACATGAATATTCATTAATAATTTCATTAAAAACTCAGCGTTAACAATATACAACCTTGGTTCAAAAGGTGGAACAAGTATTGTTAGATTAAATCCTCATACAAGAGATAAGAATGCCTGGGGAGCTGTTGTTGGAATACCTCATCATATAGTTCAGTTCAGTCGAGTTCATAAATTATACTTGGTCATAATAAATATGCACATATAGCAGCGCTGAAACCAATATTATACTGGATCAGAATATGGTCCCTGGACACACTTAGCCCATATAGGACATTTGCTGAAAGCTCTGATTAGTGAAAACTACACAGGAAAAATCCCTTGGTGCAACTACTTTAGAGCTAGTCTGACCAAACTGGGGTTGGCCCATTTTTGGATGGTCCCTTATGATCTACCCAAAAATGCGGTACATATTGTAAAGGATGTATATTGGCGGTGGCTAAAATTGGGAAAACTAGCAGAGGTCCCTTTAGGTAGTTTGACAGACAAGTTTACATCAGTCAAATGTCACTACGAGTTTGAATCGTATATGGATCTGATTACATTCCCTCGAGCCCGCGCCCTTTACATCAGATTCAGACTAGGCTCGTTACCGCTACGTTCTTTCACCTGTACTTGGTCTAAAGATGATCCTTATGCCAATTTCTGCCCGATGGGCTGCGGCCTTCCCGAGTGTAGTGCACACGTACTATTCCACTGTCCTGCTTATGATAAACAACTAATCAAATGGATTGTACCTCTTTGTAGAATCATGGGCTTCCAGAATTGGTTTGCTGCCCTTAGAATTTTTAAGTCAAATACCCAAGGCGTGGTGGCATTTGCCTTAGCCAGCTACTTAGATGAAATTTGGTGTGCTAGAACAAAAAGTCATCTCATCAATAGAAGCCTATAATGGGAATGCTTTGTACTTTCATCCTATCTATTGTTTTTAACTAGGAATATATTTTTTCTATGATATTTATTCTGAAAAATTTTACATTTTTGCACGATTTTATAATATGGCACGATTTTAAAGGGAAAATGTTTTATAGTCTAGGACTTTTATACATAGTTTATTTTTGTAAAATTGTGAATTTGTGATGCGCTTTTATGGTTTTTGTGTTTTACCGAAATAAAGCTAACAATGATGATGAAATATGAAAGTATAATGCACATACTATAAATAACAAATTAATATTACAACAAAATAAAACAGCACAATTTCAAATTGCAATTTTTAAGAAATTATTATTAACCAAGCAAATACTAAGTAAAACACACCAAAAAGTTTTTTTTTAAATGAGAAAAATTAGCCCCCCTCGACATGTTTAACGATTCATTAGACACACAAATCACTGAGAAAACAACCAGAAATGCTAGTAGACTGCAGAAACGTACTGGTGCAATTTTCTAGCCTTAATCACAAGGCTCAGGAAGGCATAAACAGTCAAAATAATCTCATCTGAGACCAAAGAGCACAAAAAGTGCAATGTGTCTGTGCAAGGGAAAGTAATATCATCTTATATTTTAATGAAGACAAGTTCATAAATCTTTTTTGTGCTCTTTGGAGAAAAGCAAATCAGATGATCATTCATTCCTGGGGACAGAACAAGCATACACTCATCTAAGAATTAAGATAGGAAGCAGACCTCATGAACACCAGTAATACAGCCAGCTGGTAAAGCAACATCTCACAAATAATGAGATTAAGCCTTGTGCAACAGTATGAGATGTTGAAAGTGTTGTTCCTCTTGTATAAAGGGACTTAAGAGATATCCGCCACATAAGAAAGCAGGTAATTGCTTATATTGAAAAAAACAAAGGTTAAATTGATGTTAAAGTTAGCCCTTGTAATAAAATAAAAACTATTGTTTTAGAACAATAAACACAGTGAAATTCTCCAGTTAATTTTACTAAGCAATTATAGCTTGCATCCCCGACATGTCCCTATTCATTACCTCATATATTACATCACTCATGGCATGTTCAATGACATAATTGATGCCATCACTGATGACATTATCAATGACTAGTGATGACTTCACTGTTTACATCGTCCAATGAATGTGACAGTTTGGTATATGCTTATCAAACTGGAAGGTATTCAGCAAGGTACATCTAGATTTAATTTTCTATAGCCTCTTTGATGTTGATGCGCATAAGCTTTTGCAACATGTTGGGCCTCCTAATGAGCCTTGGGTTTGTGAAAGGAGTGAACGCTCCGTGAGTGCCTACTTGCCTACTCTTGTCTCATTGATTGGCTATCTATATAGGAATTCTAGCAGGGCAAAGGCTGTATGTAGTAGGTGTTTTCTTTCCTAAGGAGCTTTCAGTGTGTGGAAAGAGTGGGCTCTGCATGGGAAGATCTGCATAGGAATGAAGACTGTACGCACCAGATACTTGCCCACTCATGTGTGCTTGCACAGATGGGGTTGGCATTCTGCAAAGATTTAGATACAGGATGAAGGCAGTGCACAGTAGGGCTTTCCCCACCCAGCAGTGGAGGGGTTCTGCACAGGGGGGAAGACTATTCGCAATAGCTACTTTCCTACCCATGTCTGGTTCATTGCTCACAAGCGGCTGGCTATCCATGAAGGATTCCGTACAGGACTTAGACTATGTAAAATAGGGACTTGGACACCTAATGAGGCTTGAGTAATCCACGAAGAATTGGGCACAGGATGAAAACCGTGTGCAGCAGGGGCTTGCATCCCCATGTCAGGCTGACTGCCCAAATAAGGTCAGCTATCCACACAGGGCAAAGGCACTGTTTGGGGGGAGCTTGGTTCACCTAAGAGGGTTTACTCCTCTTAAGGGTAAATTCTGCTTTTAACACCTTCTGTGCTGTGGACGTAATGGTTACGTCCAACGGCACAGTGCTCATGTGCCGAGGACGTAACCATTACGTCCTCCGCATTGAGCTCAGAGGGAGCGCTAGCGCTCCCTCTGTGGGCTTCCCTCCCACTCCCCCAAGGCAGGGATGGAAGGGGAAGCCCTTCCCCTTCTACCCCCCGCCCCCTCTAATGACGTCAGCACGCGATCACACGCTGACATCATTACAGGGTGCTGGTCGCACTGTAAGCCATTTGCTTCCAGTGCGACGCAGGAGAAAGAGGTGAGTTTCTCCTCCGGCGGGTGGGGGGGGGGGAAACAAAGAGGCACCGGGGGAAAGGAAAGGCTTTTCCTTTCCCCCAGTGTCTCTTTGAGCAT
Source organism: Pleurodeles waltl (assembly GCF_031143425.1). Taxonomy (NCBI): domain Eukaryota; kingdom Metazoa; phylum Chordata; class Amphibia; order Caudata; family Salamandridae; genus Pleurodeles; species Pleurodeles waltl. The sequence goes on from NC_090443.1 coordinate 837,756,812, forward strand.
TCCTGCTGCTCGATTGCATTGCGATAGGGCAGCAGGAATGCCCACTAGACGCCAGGGATTTTTTTGTTTAGTTTATTATGCATGTTTTTTGTGTCAGGGAGCGCCCCCTTGGGCAAAGGTCGCTCCCATTTTGGGGGCATGTTACCTGTGGCCATTTCTGCCCCCCTTGGGGGCAGATCGGCCTATTATTTTTAGGCTGATCAAACCACTAGAACACCAGGGATTTTCGTCAAAATGTTTATTTAGGTGGGGGGGGCATTGAACTGTTGGCCATTTCTGCCCCCCTTGGGGGCAGATGGGCCTAATTTATTAGGCCCATCTGCCCTCAAGGGGGCAGAAGCCACTTACACACTAGGGATAGTGTGTGTGTTAGTGGATGAGGGGGGGCCTTGGGCAAAGGTCGCCCCCCTTTGGGGGCACGTGTACCAAGGCCATTCAGATCGGCCTATTATTTTTAGGCTGATCTGCCCGCAAGGGGGGCAGAAACCACTAGAACGCCAGGCAATTTTTTTCTATATGTTTACTTATGTGGGGGGCGTCCCCTTGGGCGAGGGGGTGCCCCCTTCAAGGGAGGCATTGAACTGTTGGCCATTTCTGCCCCCTTTGGGGGCAGATGGGCCTAACATTTGTAGGCCCATCTGCCCCCAAGGGGGGCAAAAGCCACTTAGACACCAGGGATAGTGTGTGTGTTAGTAGATGGTGGGGGGGGCCCTTGGGCAAGGGCTGTCCCTCTTTGGGGGCACGTGTACCAAAGCCAGGCAGATCGGCCTATTATTTTTAGAACTAGATGGGCCCAGGGGTGTGGAATTTATTAAAATATCTTCTTGTCCAGGGGACAGGTTGCTTCTCAAATCTACTTGTCCTGTAAAAAGATCTACTTGTCCCTTTGGTGCCATGTAGTGTGGCGACAAATTATGGCAGCAATCTCATTATGTAAGAGCTCTGATAATAGCCTCTCCGATTATGCCAGGGCTACTACCATAATAGGGCTTGAATACTTGCAGTTTCAATCCCTACTGTAGCAATTTCCTTATTTTGCCACCTTTCTGCAGATCTGCATACTGGGGATTGAGGAAGCAGTAAGCAATAGTTCCAGGGCTGGAATGCCTTTGAGTCTGCAAACCTACTAACCTGCATGTTTTAAAGATTTTCACCAGCTTCTCTCTAATATTTTCCCATAATAAGAAAGGTTGGACATTTACTTTTGACAATGGCAGAATTAGAACTTCTTCCAGGGTTGGGAAGAAAGTGGCCGGAGGGAAAATGAACTTGCAGATGCTCAATAGATTTTCACATGAGCAAATCTACACATGCGTATTTACCCATGCTAAAATACAGTTCACAAATATTTTATAGGGGTACGACATATACCATGGGTGCACTTTTGTGACTTTCTTTAAGAATTTGGGGCCACATGTAGGTAGGTTCAGATTTGCGACCCGCAAATTGCGAGTCGCAAATCCGAATGTAGGATGGTGTCCCTGACACCATCTGTGATTCGCAAGGGCTTCGCAAATGCCCACCTAGTGAATAATCATGAGGTGGGTCGCAATTTGAGACCCCCTTGCGAATAGCGGCCCTCACAGGGATGGTGGCCTGCTGGAGACAGCAGACCACCATGTCTGTGACTGCTTCCTTAAAGGAAAACAAGATGCATTACAAAAACAAAAAATGAAACGTTTTTGTTTCATTTTTTTAGAGCAGGCAGTGGTCCGCAGGACCACTGCCTGCTCTGAAAAAATGTTTACAGTGACATTCACAATGGGGAAGGGGTCCCATGGGGACCCCTTCCCTTTTGCGAAACTGTTAGCACCCATTTGAAATGGGTGCAAACTGCGATTGGTTTACGCCCGCATTCGCGGTCACAAAACAATCCTACATTGCACTGCGAGTCGCAATTAGGAAGGGAACACCCCTTCCTAATTGCGACTCGCAAACCTGTTTTGCGATTCGGTAACCAGGTTACTGAATCGCAAAACTGGGTTTGTGCATCGCAATGTGCTTTTTGCACATCGCAAACAGCGAAAGTCGCTGTTTGTGACATGCAAAAAGCTACCTACATGTGGGTCTTGGTCCCTAATTAGGTCTGGTGTTAACAAAGACATTTTGTTTAATAAAAACTTCTATTTCTCTCTCTTTTGGCTGGCTTTACTGTGAGTGATTGCATTCTACTCTTCCACAAGGAGCATATTGGCACACAAAGTAGTTTTGTTCTGTGTCAGGAACTACAGTGGCAATCAGTGATGTAACGAAACTGGAGGGTGCCCCTTTGCAAAGAACATGAAAGCCCCCTCTCCAGACTCACTCAGGGCAGGTGCTGTGCTAAAGGGGCCCCCTGGAGGGCGGCTGCGGGGCCTTTGTTATGCCACTGGTGGCAACATGTGCTTTTAGAGTTCAAAACATTTTGGTTTTTTTTTTGGCAGTGTTTGTTACAATGTTGAGGGCCTGCCAGCTCCCACAACAATAAAGTGTTACAAAAGCCATGTCAAAACAAGACACGCATTGATGAAACTAAAAGACTTATAAAAATATGTCAGATCAGTTGGCTTTGTCAGTGTTTGTTTATTTTCATGCTTGCCATATTCGTGTTGAAAATGGTTACACTGATTTTCCATTAGAAATATTTTTGGGAAATACTAGCATGCATCAACACATTTTACTAAATGACACTTCATTTGCATCTAATCAGAGAGCATTCTGGGAGCATTATACTTAGCCTCATAGCCTAAAGTTTTCAAACATGTGTATACACAGCTGTTTTTTTTTTGTACTGGAACCAACGTCAGTAGTGAAGTGTGACCCTAAAACATTTATTTACAGCACTCACCCTAATAATCAAGGCTTTCAAATAATGAAACATAAATACAAGTTCTTTTGGAAACACGTTACCTCAACTGCAGAGAGTTCTACTCTCTGTAAACAGGCAGCCAAAGGGTTTGTGCTGCAGAGGGTTGGGCCTACTTGTCCCAAGGACAAAGTAAACATAAAAACTTGTTGCCCTTGACCCCAAACAAGATGTCCCGGGTGTCGGGCGATAGGAATTCCACATCCCTGTGGGCCTATTTTGTTTTAGGCACATTGCCCCCAAGGGGGGCAGAAACCACTTAGTGTGTGTGTATTTTGTTTTTTGTTTGGGGGGTGGCCCAATGGGCAAGGGCCGCTCCCCATGGGGACACACTACTAAAGGTCCTCCTTGGGGCAGATAGGCCTATTTTTTAGTGGGCCCATCTGCCCCTATGGCAGAATCCACTTTTCTTTCTTTCTTTTTAGTGGGATATCATTGGTGATTGCTGTGTTTGTGCAGAGTAGTTGCTGGTAGGTCAAGCTTTTTCAACAAAAGTGAGCAGTATAGTTTTTGAGTTTATAACTCTTACTGATAAAGCTACACTTTATTACTTATCTTACACAGTGCTGGTTGTTGGTGGTGCATTTGTCCAGTTACTTTTCGTAGGAAAGATCATAGCTAGCCGCAGGATGACTGCTCAGCAGGTAGTTGGGTCATTGTCTGATCATGATTATGAGACGGACTGCATCTGAGGCAGAAGAGGAAGTGAGAGATTCTGGCAGTGAAGTTTCTGTCGGAGAGGAATCTTCTGATGAGGAAGCCACACTCAGTGCAGAAAGGGCCTGTTTTAGAGGTGGACACTGATGTGCCATTAGTGCAGGAACCTGGGGCTGAAAGGTTTCCCGTGTTAGAAGACCTGAACTCTGGGTTGCCCCAAACATGCCTGCCTTTACTGGTCTCCCGGGGGTGTAGAGTCAATACAGAGAACTTTTTGCCTGTCAATTTCTTTGAGTTATTTGTGGATGATGTGTTTTGGAAGAGATTCTTGAGCAGACTGATTTGCATGCGGAGCACATTTGAGGGACAGCGCTGCTAGACTTAAGCCATACTCTAGAGCTACCCAGTGGATTCCCACAAATTTGGAGATGAAAAGGTTTTTGGGTTTGACTCTTTTGATTGGGTTGATAAGGAAGCGGTCACTGGCTTCTTAAGGGTCTACTAGTCCCTTGATGGCAACAGCTATATTTCCTGCAACCATGAGTCATAATCAGTATTTGCTTCTTCTTAGGATGCTGCATTTTGTTGACAATGCATTAATTAGCCTTGCCACGAGATCACCCTGATTCTGACGTTCTTTTTAAGATTAGGCCTGTACTTCATCATTTTGTAGGTCGGTGTTCAGAGGTCTATGTTCCAGGCAAAGAAATAGCTGTGGACGAGTCTTTGGTCCTCTTCAAGGGTCGTTTGGTTTTTAGGAAGTACATTCCTAGCAAGAGGGCAAGATATGGAATTGTAAATGCTGTCTGAAAGTAGTACAGGATATGTGTATAGTTTCCGTGTCTACACTGGTAGGGATTCCAGTATTGACCCCCCTGGTTGAACTCCCACTTTTGGAGTTACTGAGACAATTGTGTAGGAACTTGGTAGATGACTGTTCAACAAAGTCACCATTTGTATGTAGATAACTTCTACATTGGAGTGCAGTTGTTTAGAGTGGACACTGCTGCTTGTGGCACAATTCGTTGTAACCAGAAAGGCTATCCAAGGGAGCTTGTCTGTAAAAAAAACTTGAGAGGGGACAGTGCAGTGCCTTACGGAATGATGAGCTGCTAGCTTTGAATTTTTCAGACAAGAGGGATGACAACATGCTAAGTACCATCCATGATGAGAGTACTTTCCCCGTGACTGTTTGGGGCCAGGCTGCTGAAATGCACAAACCTGTGTGCATTGGTTTGGTATAGGAAGTTAGCAATTCACCTCTTCCACTTAGCAACTTTTATTGTGTTTAAGGATAGGTCTCCAGAGTCAAAGATGACATTTGTGAAATTTCAGGAGTCAGTGATAGAGAGCCTTATTGTGGTGGAACAGGCAAGAGTTCCTAGAGAAGCAGTGGTGGATGATGTGGTTAGATTGAAAGATCGCCACTTTGCTGAGCACATTCTTCCCATGCCCAAAAAATACTTTCCAGCTAAGAAATGTAGAGGGAGACTCGAATGTACTGCCCAGATTGTCCTTCAAAGCCTGGGCTGTGTGTTGGTGGTTGTTTCAAGAATTACCACACCCAGAAGAATTACTGGGAACTACCATGAGTGTAAACTGCCTGTTTTATAATTTCATGTGTTCAGTTTCATGGTTGCCATTTCTGTCATGTACTTAGTTGGAGCATTGTGTTTGTAGTTTTGTAATTATTTCTAATTAGTTAGTGGTTTCTTTGTTTTTAAAACAAAAAAAGTGATGCCATTGTGTGTGGAGTGGCGGTTGGCTGACGGTGTACATATTGACTTGCCGTTGGCCACTGCAACACACTGCCAGCCAAACACCAGTCCACACACTCCCATCGGCTGGTGTGATTGCTGTATCAGACATGTGGGCATATGTAAGTGATGGGCCCTTGATTGGCGCTGTCTGTCGATTCGAGTGTTGTAATGTGCTAAGCCCGTGGCTGGCGGCGTGAATGGTCTTGTGCATATCATGTATGAAAGGTGTGTGAATGGACTGTAAAGCGGGTGATGCCTTGTCGTGGCTTTACAGCTCACGAGCTGTGAGTCATTGGTTCAGTTTTTTGGCCTTTCAGATATTAACAGTGCATTTCATTTTTGTGAAATCTCTTGTTAATAAAATTTGATCCACTGAACCATCACTCACCCTCGTGCCAAATCCAACCAGTTTGTGTGGTAAAAAAGACAAAACCTGCTCCGCCGTAATCAGGCGTCGCAGCACACCTGTGACACAGTAGGTGTCTCGGGTGGGACCCCGATGATGAAGCATGCCACCAACTTGGTTGGTGGGTGAGGGGTCTTTTTAGCATAACCTAAGTGTGTTTCTTTTCACAATTTTAGTCTTTGGAACATCACATAAGTATGTGGACACACCAAAATGATCTATTGCAAAACTACCTGTGTTTGTGGGGAGGGTAGGGGGGCACTTATGTTTTTGGTCCCAGGTGCGGCCTTCATCTAGGGAAACCTACCAAACCCTGATATATTTTAAAAATAGACACCCCAAGGAGTCCAAGGAGATGTGGCTTGCCTGGATCCCCCAACATTTTCTTACCCAGACTCCGCGGCAAACCTCAAAATTTGCTTAAAAAATCATATTTTCCTCACTTTTCTTTGTAGGATCACCGCTGCGGCACAAATTTCCTCCCGCCCAGCATTCCCCTCAGTCTCCCAAGTGAAATGATCCCTCACTTGCATGGGTCCCCAAAACAGAGTCAGCCTAAAAGATGTACAAAAGAAAAATATGTGCTTATCAACTTGCTGTGCTATCCCTTCAATCTATACAGGTTGTTGGGATTTTTCTGTTGCAGGAACCTTGGCCACCCACACAAGTAAGGTTTCATTTTTATCGGGACACTTGGGAGAACGCTGGTTGGAAGAAAATTGGTGGCTCCTCTCAGATTCCAGAACCTTCTGTCACCGAAATGAGAGGAAATGTCTTTCTTTGGCCACATTTTGAGGTTTGCAAAGGATTCTGGGTAACAGAACGTTGTCAGAGCCCCACAAGTCACCCTATCTTGGATTCCCCTAGGTTTCTCGTTTTCAAAAATGCGCAGGTTTGCTAGGTTTCCCCAGATGCCGGCTGAGCTAGAGGCCAAAATCCACAGCTAGGCACTTTGTACAAAAACAGCTCTGTTTTCTTTCTGAAAATGTGGTGTGTCCACGTTGTGTTTTGGGGCATTTCCTGTCGCGGGCACTAGGCCTTTCCACACAAGTGAGGTACCATTTGTATCGGGAGACTTGGGGAAACACTGGGTGGAAGGACATTTTTTGGCTCCTCTCAGATTCCAGAATTTTGTGTCACCAAAATGAGAGGAAAAAGTGTTTTTTGGCAACATTTTGAGGTTTCCAAAGGATTCTGGGTAACAGAAACTGGTCAGAGCCCCACAAGTCACCCCATCTTGGATTCCCCTAGCTTTCTAGTTTAAAAAAATGCACAGGTTTGGTGGGTTTCTCAGGTGCCGGCTGAGCTAGGGGCCAAAATCCACAGCTAGGCACTTTGTAAAAAAACAGCTCTGTTTTCTTTCTGAAAATGTGGTGTGTCCATGTTGTGTTTTGGGGCATTTCCTGTCGCGGGCGCTAGGCCTACCCACACAAGTGAGGTACCATTTTTATCGGGAGACTTGGGGGAATGCTGGGTGGAAGGAAATTTGTGGCTCCTCTCAGATTCCAGAACTTTCTGTCACCGAAATGAGAGGTAAAAGTGTTTTTTTGGCCACATTTTGAGGTTTGCAAAGGATTCTGGGTAACAGAAAATGGTAAGAGCCCCACAAGTCACCCCATCTTGGATTTCCCTGGGTGTCTAGTTTTAAAAAATGCGCAGGTTTGCTAGGTTTCCCCAGGTGCCGGCTGAGCTAGAGGCCAAATGCCACAGCTAGGCACTTTGTAAAAAACAGCTCTGTTTTCTTTCTGAAAATGTGGTGTGTCCACGTTGTGTTTTGGGGCATTTCCTGTCGCAGGCGCTAGGCCTACCCACACAAGTGAGGTACCATTTTTATCAGGAGACTTAGGGGAATGCTGGTTGGCAGAAAATTTGTGGATCCTCTCACATTCCAGAACTTTCAGTCACCGAAATAAGAGGAAAAAGTGTTTTTTTGGAAAACCTTTGAGGTTTGGAAAGGATTCTGGGTAACAGAACCTGGTCAAAGCCCCACAAGTCACCCCATTTTGGATTCCCCTAGGTGTCTAGTTTTCACAAATGTGCAGGTTTGCTAGGTTTCCCCAGCTGTCGGCTGAGATAGAGGCCAAACTCCACAGCTAGGCACCTTGTAAAAAACAGCTCTGTTTTCTTTCTGAAAATGTGGTGTGTCCACGTTGTGTTTTGGGGCATTTCCTGTCGCGGGCGCTAAGCCTATCCACACAAGTGAGGTACCATTTGTATCAGGAGACTTGGGGGAACACTGGGTGGAAGGACATTTTTGGCTCATCTCAGATTCCAGAATTTTCTGTCACCAAAATGAGAGGAAAAAGTGTTTTTTTGGCCACATTTAGAGGTTTGCAAAGGATTCCGGGTAACAGAAACTGGTCAGAGCCCCACAAGTCACCCTATCTTGGATTCCCCTAGGTTTCTCGTTTTCAAAAATGTGCAGGTTTGCTAGGTTTCCCCAGATGCCGGCTGAGCTAGAGGCCAAAATCCACAGCTAGGCACTTTGTACAAAAACAGCTCTGTTTTCTTTCTGAAAATGTGGTGTGTCCACATTGTGTTTTGGGGCATTTCCTGTCGCGGGCACTAGGCCTATCCACACAAGTTAGGTACCATTTGTATCGGGAGACTTGGGGAAACACTGGGTGGAAGGACATTTTTTGGCTCCTCTCAGATTCCAGAATTTTGTGTCACCAAAATGAGAGGAAAAAGTGTTTTTTTGGCAACATTTTGAGGTTTCCAAAGGATTCTGGGTAACAGAAACTGGTCAGAGCCCCACAAGTCACCCCATATTGGATTCCCCTAGCTTTCTAGTTTAAAAAAATGCACAGGTTTGGTGGGTTTCACAGGTGCCGGCTGAGCTAGGGGCCAAAATCCACAGCTAGGCACTTTGTAAAAAACAGCTCTGTTTTCTTTCTGAAAATGTGGTGTGTCCATGTTGTGTTTTGGGGCATTTCCTGTCGCGGGCGCTAGGCCTACCCACACAAGTGAGGTACCATTTTTATCGGGAGACTTGGGGGAATGCTGGGTGGAAGGAAATTTGTGGCTCCTCTCAGATTCAAGAACTTTCTGTCACCGAAATGAGAGGTAAAAGTGTTTTTTTGGCAACATTTTGAGGTTTCCAAAGGATTCTGGGTAACAGAAACTGGTCAGAGCCCCACAAGTCACCCCATCTTGGATTCCCTAGGTGTCTAGTTTAAAAAAATGCACAGGTTTGGTAGGTTTTCACAGGTGCCGGCTGAGCTAGAGGCCAAAATCCACAGCTAGGCACTTTGTAAAAAACAGCTCTGTTTTCTTTCTGAAAATGTGGTGTGTCCATGTTGTGTTTTGGGGCATTTCCTGTCGCTGGCGCTAGGCCTACCCACACAAGTGAGGTAACATTTTTATCGCGAGACTTGGGGGAATGCTGGGTGGAAGGAAATATGTGGCTCCTCTCAGATTCCAGAACTTTCTGTCACCGAAATGAGAGAAAAAAAAAGTGTTTTACTGGCCACATTTTAAGGTCTGCAAAGGATTCTGGGTAACAGAAAATGGTCAGAGCCCCACAAGTCACCCCATCTTGGATTCCCCTGGGTGTCTAGTTCTAAAAAATGCGCAGGTTTGCTAGGTTTCCCCAGGTGCCGGCTGAGCTAGAGGCCAAAATCCACAGCTAGGCACTTTGTACAAAACAGTTCTGTTTTCTTTCTGAAAATGTGGTGTGTCCACGTTGTGTTTTGGGGCATTTCCTGTCGCAGGCGCTAGGCCTACCCACACAAGTGAGGTACCATTTTTATCAGGAGACTTGGGGGAACGCTGGTTGGAAGAAAATTTGTGGTTCCTCTCAGATTCCAGAACTTTCAGTCACTGAAATAAGAAGAAAAAGTGTTTTTTGGGAAAAAAATTGAGGTTTGCAAAGGATTCTGGGTAACAGAACTTAGTCAGAGCTCCACAAGTCACCCCATTTTGGATTTCCCTAGGTGTCTAGTTTTCACAAATGTGCAGGTTTGCTAGGTTTGCCCTGGTGCCGGCTGAGCTAGAGGCCAACATCCACAGTCAGGCACCTTGTAAAAAACAGCTCTGTTTTCCTTCTGAAAATGTGGTGTGTCCACGTTGTGTTTTGGGGCATTTCCTGTTGCGGGCAATAGGCCTATCCACACAAGTGAGGTACCATTTTTATCGGGAGACTTGGGGGAATGCTGGATGGAAGGAAATTTGTGGCTCCTCTCAGATTCCAGAACTTTCTGTCACCGAAATGAGAGGAAAAAGTGTTTTACTGGCCACATTTTGAGATCTGCAAAGGATTCTGGGTAACAGAAAATGGTCAGAGCCCCACAAGTCACCCCATCTTGGATTCCCCTGGGTGTCTAGTTTTAAAAAATGCGCAGGTTTGCTAGATTTCCCCAGGTGCCGGCTGAGCTAGAGGCCAAAATCCACAGCTAGGCACTTTGTAAAAAACAGCTCTGTTTTCTTTCTGAAAATGTGGTGTGTCCACATTGTGTTTTGGGGCATTTCCTGTCGCAGGCGCTAGGCCTACCCACACAAGTGAGGTACCATTTTTATCAGGAGACTTGGGGGAACGCTGGTTGGAAGAAAATTTGTGGTTCCTCTCAGATTCCAGAACTTTCAGTCACTGAAGTAAGAGGAAAAAGTGTTTTTTTTAAAAAAAATTGAGGTTTGCAAAGGATTCTGGGTAACAGAACCTGGTCAGAGCCCCACATGTCACCCCATTTTGGATTTCCCTAGGTGTCTAGTTTTCACAAATGTGCAGGTTTTCTAGGTTTCCCCAGGTGCCGGCTGAGCTAGAGGCCAAAATCCACAGTTAGGCACCTTGTAAAAAACAGCTCTGTTTTCTTTCTGAAAATGTGGTGTGTCCACGTTGCGTTCTGGGGCATTTCCTGTCGCGGGCGCTAGGCCTATCCACACAAGTGAGGTACCATTTTTATCGAGAGACTTGGGGGAATGCTGGGTGTAAGGAAATTTGTGGCTCCTCTCAGATTCCAGAACTTTCTGTCACCGAAATGAGAGGAAAAAGTGTTTTACTGGCCACATTTTGAGGTCTGCAAAGGATTCTGGGTAACAGAAAATGGTCAGAGCCCCACAAGTCACCCCATCTTGGATTCCCCTGAGTGTCGAGTTTTAAAAAATGCGCAGGTTTGCTAGGTTTCCCCAGGTGCCGGCTGAGCTAGAGGCCAAAATCCACAGCTAGGCACTTTGTAAAAAACAGCTCTGTTTTCTTTCTGAAAATGTGGTGTGTCCACATTGTGTTTTGGGGCATTTCCTGTCGCAGGCGCTAGGCCTACCCACACAAGTGAGGTACCATTTTTATCAGGAGACTTGGGGGAACGCTGGTTGGAAGAAAATTTGTGGTTCCTCTCAGATTCCAGAACTTTCAGTCACTGAAATAAGAGGAAAAAGTGTTTTTTTGGAAAGAAATTGAGGTTTGCAAAGGATTCTGGGTAACAGAACCTGGTCAGAGCCCCACTAGTCACCCCATTTTGGATTTCCCTAGGTGTCTTGTTTTCACAAATGTGCAGGTTTGCTAGGTTTCCCCAGGTGCCGGCTGAGCTAGAGGCCAAAATCCACAGTTAGGCACCTTGTAAAAAACAGCTCTGTTTTCTTTCTGAAAATGTGGTGTGTCCACGTTGTGTTTTGGGGCAGGTCCTGTCGCAGGCGCTAAGCCTACCCACACAAGTGAGGTACCATTTATATCGGGAGACTTGGGGGAACGTTGGGTGGAAGGAAATTTGTGGCTCCTCTCAGATTCCAGAATTTTCTGTCACCGAAATGAGAGGACAAAGAGTTTTTTTGGCCAGATTTTGAGGTTTGCAAAGGATTCTAGGTAACAGAACCTGGTTAGAGCCCCACAAGTCACCGCATCTTGGATTCCCCTAGGTGTCTAGTTTTAAAAAATGCACAGGGTTGGTAGGTTTTCCCAGGTGCTGGCTGAGCTAGAGGCCAAAATCCAAAGCTAGGCACTTTGTAAAAAACAGCTCTGTTTTCTTTCTGAAAATGTGGTGTGTCCATGTTGTGTTTTGGGGCATTTCCTGTCGCTGGCGCTAGGCCTACCCACACAAGTGAGGTAACATTTTTATCGCGAGACTTGGGGGAATGCTGGGTGGAAGGAAATATGTGGCTCCTCTCAGATTCCAGAACTTTCTGTCACCGAAATGAGAGAAAAAAAAAGTGTTTTACTGGCCACATTTTAAGGTCTGCAAAGGATTCTGGGTAACAGAAAATGGTCAGAGCCCCACAAGTCACCCCATCTTGGATTCCCCTGGGTGTCTAGTTCTAAAAAATGCGCAGGTTTGCTAGGTTTCCCCAGGTGCCGGCTGAGCTAGAGGCCAAAATCCACAGCTAGGCACTTTGTACAAAACAGTTCTGTTTTCTTTCTGAAAATGTGGTGTGTCCACGTTGTGTTTTGGGGCATTTCCTGTCGCAGGCGCTAGGCCTACCCACACAAGTGAGGTACCATTTTTATCAGGAGACTTGGGGGAACGCTGGTTGGAAGAAAATTTGTGGTTCCTCTCAGATTCCAGAACTTTCAGTCACTGAAATAAGAAGAAAAAGTGTTTTTTGGGAAAAAAATTGAGGTTTGCAAAGGATTCTGGGTAACAGAACTTAGTCAGAGCTCCACAAGTCACCCCATTTTGGATTTCCCTAGGTGTCTAGTTTTCACAAATGTGCAGGTTTGCTAGGTTTGCCCTGGTGCCGGCTGAGCTAGAGGCCAACATCCACAGTCAGGCACCTTGTAAAAAACAGCTCTGTTTTCCTTCTGAAAATGTGGTGTGTCCACGTTGTGTTTTGGGGCATTTCCTGTCGCGGGCAATAGGCCTATCCACACAAGTGAGGTACCATTTTTATCGGGAGACTTGGGGGAATGCTGGATGGAAGGAAATTTGTGGCTCCTCTCAGATTCCAGAACTTTCTGTCACCGAAATGAGAGGAAAAAGTGTTTTACTGGCCACATTTTGAGATCTGCAAAGGATTCTGGGTAACAGAAAATGGTCAGAGCCCCACAAGTCACCCCATCTTGGATTCCCCTGGGTGTCTAGTTTTAAAAAATGCGCAGGTTTGCTAGATTTCCCCAGGTGCCGGCTGAGCTAGAGGCCAAAATCCACAGCTAGGCACTTTGTAAAAAACAGCTCTGTTTTCTTTCTGAAAATGTGGTGTGTCCACATTGTGTTTTGGGGCATTTCCTGTCGCAGGCGCTAGGCCTACCCACACAAGTGAGGTACCATTTTTATCAGGAGACTTGGGGGAACGCTGGTTGGAAGAAAATTTGTGGTTCCTCTCAGATTCCAGAACTTTCAGTCACTGAAGTAAGAGGAAAAAGTGTTTTTTTTTTAAAAAATTGAGGTTTGCAAAGGATTCTGGGTAACAGAACCTGGTCAGAGCCCCACATGTCACCCCATTTTGGATTTCCCTAGGTGTCTAGTTTTCACAAATGTGCAGGTTTGCTAGGTTTCCCCAGGTGCCGGCTGAGCTAGAGGCCAAAATCCACAGTTAGGCACCTTGTAAAAAACAGCTGTTTTCTTTCTGAAAATGTGGTGTGTCCACGTTGCGTTCTGGGGCATTTCCTGTCGCGGGCGCTAGGCCTATCCACACAAGTGAGATACCATTTTTATCGAGAGACTTGGGGGAATGCTGGGTGGAAGGAAATTTGTGGCTCCTCTCAGATTCCAGAATTTTCTGTCACCGAAATGAGAGGACAAAGTGTATTTTTGGCCAGATTTTGAGGTTTGCAAAGGATTCTAGGTAACAGAACCTGGTTAGAGCCCCACAAGTCACCGCATCTTGGATTCCCCTAGGTGTCTAGTTTTAAAAAATGCACAGGGTTGGTAGGTTTTCCCAGGTGCTGGCTGAGCTAGAGGCCAAAATCCACAGCTAGGCACTTTGTAAAAACCAGCTCTGTTTTCTTTCTGAAAATGTGGTGTGTCCATGTTGTGTTTTAGGGCATTTCCTGTCGCAGGCGCTAGGCCTACCCACACAAGTGAGGTACCATTTTTATCAGGAGACATGGGGGACTGCTGGTTGGCAGAAAATTTGTGGTTCCTCTCTGATTCCAGAACTTTCAGTCACCAAAATAAGAGGAAAAAGTGTTTTTAAAAAAAAACTTTTGAGGTTTGCAAAGGATTCTGGGTAACAGAACCTGGTCAAAGCCCCACAAGTCACCCCATTTGGGATTCCCATAGGTGTCTAGTTTTCACAAATGTGCAGGTTTGCTAGGTTTCCCCAGGTGCCGGCTGAGATAGAGGCCAAACTCCACAGCTAGGCACCTTGTAAAAAACAGCTCTGTTTTCTTTCTGAAAATGTGGTGTGTCCACGTTGTGTTTTGGGGCATTTCCTGTCGCAGGCGCTAGGCCTACCCACACAAGTGAGGTACCATTTTTATTAGGAGACATGGGGGACTGCTGGTTGGCAGAAAATATGTGGCTCCTCTCAGATTCCAGAACTTTCTGTCACCGAAATGAGAGGAAAAAGTGTTTTACTGGCCACATTTTGAGGTCTGCAAAGGATTCTGGGTAACAGAAAATGGTCAGAGCCCCACAAGTCACCCCATCTTGGATTCCCCTGAGTGTCGAGTTTTAAAAAATGCGCAGGTTTGCTAGGTTTCCCCAGGTGCCGGCTGAGCTAGAGGCCAAAATCCACAGCTAGGCACTTTGTAAAAAACAGCTCTCTTTTCTTTCTGAAAATGTGGTGTGTCCACATTGTGTTTTAGGGCATTTCCTGTCGCAGGCGCTAGGCCTACCCACACAAGTGAGGTACCATTTATATCAGGAGACTTGGGGGAACGCTGGTTGGAAGAAAATTTGTGGTTCCTCTCAGATTCCAGAACTTTCAGTCACTGAAATAAGAGGAAAAAGTGTTTTTTTGGAAACAAATTGAGGTTTGCAAAGGATTCTGGGTAACAGAACCTGGTCAGAGCCCCACAAGTCACCCCATTTTGGATTTCCCTAGGTGTCTAGTTTTCACAAATGTGCAGGTTTGCTAGGTTTCCCCAGGTGCCGGCTGAGCTAGAGGCCAAAATCCACAGTTAGGCACCTTGTAAAAAACAGCTCTGTTTTCTTTCTGAAAATGTGGTGTGTCCACGTTGTGTTTTGGGGCATTTCCTGTCGCGGGCGCTAAGCCTACCCACACAAGTGAGGTACCATTTATATCGGGAGACTTGGGGGAACGTTGGGTGGAAGGAAATTTGTGGCTCCTCTCAGATTCCAGAATTTTTTGTCACCGAAATGAGAGGACAAAGTGTTTTTTTGGCCAGATTTTGAGGTTTGCAAAGGATTCTAGGTAACAGAACCTGGTTAGAGCCCCACAAGTCACCGCATCTTTGATTCCCCTGGGTGTATAGTTTTCAAAAATGTGCAGGTTTGCCAGGTGCCGGCTGAGCTAGAGGCCAAAATCCACAGCTAGGCACTTGGTAAAAAACCGCTCTGTTTTCTTTCTGAAAATGTGGTGTGTCCACGTTCTGTTTTGGGGCATTTCCTTTCGCGGGCGCTAGGCCTACTAACACAAGTGAGGTACCATTTTTATCAGATTTGGGGAAACGCTGGTTGGAAGGAAATTTGTGGCTCCTCTCAGATTCCAGAACTTTCTGTCACCAAAATGAGAGGAAAAAGTGTTTTTTTGGCCACATTTTGAGGTTTGCAAAGGATTCTGGGCAACAGAACCTGGTCAGAGCCACGCAAGTCACCCCATCTTGGATTCCCCTAGGTGTCTAGTTTTAAAAAATGCACAGGGTTGGTAGGTTTTCCCAGGTGCTGGCTGAGCTAGAGGCCAAAATCCACAGCTAGGCATTTTGTAAAAAACAGCTCTGTTTTCTTTCTGAAAATGTGGTGTGTCCACGTTGTGTTTTGGGGCATTTTCTGTCGCAGGCGCTAGGCCTACCCACACAAGTGAGGTACCATTTTTATCAGGAGACATGGGGGACTGCTGGTTGGCAGAAAATTTGCGGTTCCTCTCAGATTCCAGAACTTTCAGTCACCAAAATAAGAGGAAAAAGTGTTTTTTTTAAAAAACTTTTGAGGTTTGCAAAGGATTCTGGGTAACAGAACCTGGTCAGAGCCCCACAAGTCACCCCATTTTGGATTCCCATAGGTGTCTAGTTTTCACAAATGTACAGGTTTGCTAGGTTTCCCCAGGTGCCGGCTGAGATAGAGGCCAAACTCCACAGCTAGGCACCTTGTAAAAAACAGCTCTGTTTTCTTTCTGAAAATGTGATGTGTCCACGTTGTGTTTTGGGGCATTTCCTGTCGCGGGCGCTAGGCCTATCCACACAAGTGAGGTACCATTTGTATCGGGAGACTTGGGGGAATGCTGGGTGGAAGGAAATTTGTGGCTCCTCTCAGATTCCAGAACTTTCTGTCACCGAAATGAGTGGAAAAAGTGTTTTTTTAAAAAAACTTTTGAGGTTTGCAAAGGATTCTGGGTAACAGAACCTGGTCAGAGCCCCACAAGTCACCCCATTTTGGATTCCCCTGGGTGTCTAGTTTTAAAAAATGCGCAGGTTTCCTAGGTTTCCCCAGGTGCCGGCTGAGCTAGAGGCCAAAATCCACAGCTAGACACTTTGTACAAAACAGTTCTGTTTTCTTTCTGAAAATGTGGTGTGTCCACGTTGTGTTTTGGGGCATTTCCTGTCGCAGGCGCTAGGCCTACCCACACAAGTGAGGTACCATTTTTATCAGGAGACTTGGGGGAACGCTGGTTGGAAGAAAATTTGTGGTTCCTCTCAGATTCCAGAACTTTCAGTCACTGAAATAAGAAGAAAAAGTGTTTTTGGGAAAAAAATTGAGGTTTGCAGAGGATTCTGGGCAACAGAACTTAGTCAGAGCTCCACAAGTCACCCCATTTTGGATTTCCCTAGGTGTCTAGTTTTCACAAATGTGCAGGTTTGCTAGGTTTGCCCTGGTGCCGGCTGAGCTAGAGGCCAAAATCCACAGTCAGGCACCTTGTAAAATACAGCTCTGTTTTCCTTCTGAAAATGTGGTGTGTCCACGTTGTGTTTTGGGGCATTTCCTGTCGCGGGCACTAGGCCTATCCACACAAGTGAGGTACCATTTTTATCGGGAGACTTGGGGGAACGCTGGTTGGAAGAAAATTTGTGGTTCCTCTCAGATTCCAGAACTTTCAGTCACTGAAATAAGAGGAAAAAGTGTTTTTTTGGAAAGAAATTGAGGTTTGCAAAGGATTCTGGGTAACAGAACCTGGTCAGAGCCCCACATGTCACCCCATTTTGGATTTCCCTAGGTGTCTAGTTTTCACAAATGTGCAGGTTTGCTAGGTTTCCCCAGGTGCCGGCTGAGCTAGAGGCCAAAATCCACAGTTAGGCACCTTGTAAAAAACAGCTCTGTTTTCTTTCTGAAAATGTGGTGTGTCCACGTTGTGTTTTGGGGCATTTCCTGTCGCGGGCGCTAGGCCTATCCAAACAAGTGAGGTACCATTGTTATCGGGAGACTTGGGGGAATGCTGGGTGGAAGGAAATTTGTGGCTCCTCTCAGATTCCAGAACTTTCTGTCACCGAAATGAGAGGAAAAAGTGTTTTACTGGCCACATTTTGAGGTATGCAAAGGATTCTGGGTAACAGAAAATGGTCAGAGCCCCACAAGTCACCCCATCTTGGATTCCCCTGAGTGTCGAGTTTTAAAAAATGCGCAGGTTTGCTAGGTTTCCCCAGGTGCCGGCTGAGCTAGAGGCCAAAATCCACAGCTAGGCACTTTGTAAAAAACAGCTCTGTTTTCTTTCTGAAAATGTGGTGTGTCCACGTTGTGTTTTGGGGCATTTCCTGTCGCAGGCGCTAGGCCTACCCACACAAGTGAGGTACCATTTTTATCAGGAGACATGGGGGACTGCTGGTTGGCAGAAAATTTGTGGTTCCTCTCAGATTCCAGAACTTTCAGTCACCAAAATAAGAGGAAAAAGTGTTTTTTTAAAGAAACTTTTGAGGTTTGCAAAGGATTCTGGGTAACAGAACCTGGTCAAAGCCCCACAAGTCACCCCATTTTGGATTCCCATAGGTGTCTAGTTTTCACAAATGTGCAGGTTTGCTAGGTTTCCCCAGGTGCCGGCTGAGATAGAGGCCAAACTCCACAGCTAGGCACCTTGTAAAAAACAGCTCTGTTTTCTTTCTGAAAATGTGATGTGTCCACGTTGTGTTTTGGGGCATTTCCTGTCGCGGGCGCTAGGCCTATCCACACAAGTGAGGTACCATTTGTATCGGGAGACTTGGGGGAACACTGGGTGGATGGACATTTTTGGCTCCTCTCAGATTCCAGAATTTTCTGTCACCGAAATGAGAGGAAAAAGTGTTTTTCTGGCCATATTTTGAGGTTTGCAAAGGATTCTGAGCAACAGAACCTGGTCAGAGCCCCGTAAGTCACCCCATCTTGGATTCCCCTAGGTGTCTAGTTTTAAAAAATGCACAGGTTTGGTAGGTTTTCACAGGTGCGGGCTTAGCTAGAGGCCAAAATCCACAGCTAGGCACTTTCTAAAAAACAGCTCTGTTTTCTTTCTGAAAATGTGGTGTGTCCATGTTGTGTTTTGGGGCATTTCCTGTTGTGGGCGCTAGGCCTACCCACACAAGTGAGGTAAAAATTTTCTCAGGAGACTGGGGGGAATGCTGGATGGAAGAAAATTTGTGGCTCTTCTCAGATTCCAGAACTTTCTGTCACTGAAATGAGAGGAAAATGTGTTTTTTGGCCAAATTGTGAGGTATGCACAGCATTCTGGGTAACAGAGCCTGGTCAGAGCCCCACAAGTCACCCCATTTTGGATTTCCCTAGGTGTCTAGTTTTCACAAATGTGCAGGTTTGCTAGGTTTCCCCAGGTGCCGGCTGAGCTAGAGGCCAAAATCCACAGTTAGGCACCTTGTAAAAAACAGCTCTGTTTTCTTTCTGAAAATGTGGTGTGTCCACGTTGTGTTTTGGGGCATTTCCTGTCGCGGGCGCTAGGCCTATCCACTCAAGTGAGGTACCATTTATATCGGGAGACTTGGGGGAACGTTGGGTGGAAGGAAATTTGTGGATCCTCTCAGATTTCAGAATTTTCTGTCACCGAAATGAGAGGACAAAGTGTTTTTTTGGCCAGATTTTGAGGTTTGCAAAGGATTCTAGGTAACAGAACCTGGTTAGAGCCCCACAAGTCACCGCATCTTTGATTCCCCTGGGTGTATAGTTTTCAAAAATGTGCAGGTTTGCTAGGTTTTCCCAGGTGCCGGCTGAGCTAGAGGCCAAAATCCACAGCTAGGCACTTGGTAAAAAACCGCTCTGTTTTCTTTCTGAAAATGTGGTGTGTCCACGTTCTGTTTTGGGGCATTTCCTTTCGCGGGCGCTAGGCCTACTAACACAAGTGAGGTACCATTTTTATCAGATTTGGGGAAACACTGGTTGGAAGGAAATTTGTGGCTCCTCTTAGATTCCAGAACTTTCTGTCACCAAAATGAGAGGAAAAAGTGTTTTTTTGGCCACATTTTGAGGTTTGCAAAGGATTCTGGGCAACAGAACCTGGTCAGAGCCACGCAAGTCACCCCTTCTTGGATTCCCCTAGGTGTCTAGTTTTAAAAAATGCACAGGGTTGGTAGGTTTTCCCAGGTGCTGGCTGAGCTACAGGCCAAAATCCACAGCTAGGCACTTTCTAAAAAAACAGCTCTGTTTTCTTTCTGAAAATGTGGTGTGTCCACGTTGTGTTTTGGGGCATTTCCTGTCGCAGGCGCTAGGCCTACCCACACAAGTGAGGTACCATTTTTATCAGGAGACATGGGGGACTGCTGGTTGGCAGAAAATTTGTGGTTCCTCTCAGATTCCAGAACTTTCAGTCACCGAAATAAGACGAAAAAGTGTTTTTTGTAAAAACTTTTGAGGTTTGCAAAGGATTCTGGGTAACAGAACATGGTCAAAGCCCCACAAGTCACCCCATTTTGGATTCCCCTAGGTGTCTACTTTTCACAAATGTGCAGGTTTGCTAGGTTTCCCCAGGTGCCGGCTGAGATAGAGGCCAAACTCCACAGCTAGGCACCTTGTAAAAAACAGCTCTGTTTTCTTTCTGAAAATGTGGTGTGTTCACGTTGTGTTTTGGGGCATTTCCTGTCGCGGGCGCTAGGCCTATCCACACAAGTGAGGTACCATTTGTATCGGGAGACTTGGGGGAACACTGGGTGGATGGACATTTTTGGCTCCTCTCAGATTCCAGAATTTTCTGTCACGGAAATGAAAGGAAAAAGTGTTTTTCTGGCCATATTTTGAGGTTTGCAAAGGATTCTAGGTAACAGAACCTGGTTAGAGCCCCACAAGTCACCGCATCTTTGATTCCCCTGGGTGTATAGTTTTCAAAAATGCACAGGGTTGGTAGGTTTTCCCAGGTGCTGGCTGAGCTAGAGGCCAAAATCCACAGCTAAGCACTTTGTAAAAAACAGCTCTGTTTTCTTTCTGAAAATGTGATGTGTCCACGTTGTGTTTTGGGGCATTTCCTGTCGCGGGCGCTAGGCCTATCCACACAAGTGAGGTACCATTTGTATCAGGAGACTTGGGGGAATGCTGGGTGGAAGGAAATTTGTGGCTCCTCTCAGATTCCAGAACTTTCTGTCACCGAAATGAGTGGAAAAAGTGTTTTTTTTAAAAAACTTTTGAGGTTTGCAAAGGATTCTGGGTAACAGAACCTGGTCAGAGCCCCACAAGTCACCCCATTTTGGATTCCCCTGGGTGTCTAGTTTTAAAAAATGCGCAGGTTTCCTAGGTTTCCCCAGGTGCCGGCTGAGCTAGAGGCCAAAATCCACAGCTAGACACTTTGTACAAAACAGTTCTGTTTTCTTTCTGAAAATGTGGTGTGTCCACGTTGTGTTTTGGGGCATTTCCTGACGCAGGCGCTAGGCCTACCCACACAAGTGAGGTACCATTTTTATCAGGAGACTTGGGGGAACGCTGGTTGGAAGAAAATTTGTGGTTCCTCTCAGATTCCAGAACTTTCAGTCACTGAAATAAGAAGAAAAAGTGTTTTTGGGAAAAAAATTGAGGTTTGCAAAGGATTCTGGGCAACAGAACTTAGTCAGAGCTCCACAAGTCACCCCATTTTGGATTTCCCTAGGTGTCTAGTTTTCACAAATGTGCAGGTTTGCTAGGTTTGCCCTGGTGCCGGCTGAGCTAGAGGCCAAAATCCACAGTCAGGCACCTTGTAAAATACAGCTCTGTTTTCCTTCTGAAAATGTGGTGTGTCCACGTTGTGTTTTGGGGTATTTCCTGTCGCGGGTGCTAGGCCTATCCACACAAGTGAGGTACCATTGTTATCGGGAGACTTGGGGGAATGCTGGGTGGAAGGAAATTTGTGGCTCCTCTCAGATTCCAGAACTTTCTGTCACCGAAATGAGAGGAAAAAGTGTTTTACTGGCCACATTTTGAGGTATGCAAAGGATTCTGGGTAACAGAAAATGGTCAGAGCCCCACAAGTCACCCCATCTTGGATTCCCCTGAGTGTCGAGTTTTAAAAAATGCGCAGGTTTGCTAGGTTTCCCCAGGTGCCGGCTGAGCTAGAGGCCAAAATCCACAGCCAGGCACTTTGTAAAAAACAGCTCTGTTTTCTTTCTGAAAATGTGGTGTGTCCACGTTGTGTTTTGGGGCATTTCCTGTCGCAGGCGCTAGGCCTACCCACACAAGTGAGGTACCATTTTTATCAGGAGACATGGGGGACTGCTGGTTGGCAGAAAATTTGTGGTTCCTCTCAGATTCCAGAACTTTCAGTCACCAAAATAAGAGGAAAAAGTGTTTTTTTAAAGAAACTTTTGAGGTTTGCAAAGGATTCTGGGTAACAGAACCTGGTCAAAGCCCCACAAGTCACCCCATTTTGGATTCCCATAGGTGTCTAGTTTTCACAAATGTGCAGGTTTGCTAGGTTTCCCCAGGTGCCGGCTGAGATAGAGGCCAAACTCCACAGCTAGGCACCTTGTAAAAAACAGCTCTGTTTTCTTTCTGAAAATGTGATGTGTCCACGTTGTGTTTTGGGGCATTTCCTGTCGCGGGCGCTAGGCCTATCCACACAAGTGAGGTACCATTTGTATCGGGAGACTTGGGGGAACACTGGGTGGATGGACATTTTTGGCTCCTCTCAGATTCCAGAATTTTCTGTCACCGAAATGAGAGGAAAAAGTGTTTTTCTGGCCATATTTTGAGGTTTGCAAAGGATTCTGAGCAACAGAACCTGGTCAGAGCCCCGTAAGTCACCCCATCTTGGATTCCCCTAGGTGTCTAGTTTTAAAAAATG
Source organism: Pleurodeles waltl (assembly GCF_031143425.1). Taxonomy (NCBI): domain Eukaryota; kingdom Metazoa; phylum Chordata; class Amphibia; order Caudata; family Salamandridae; genus Pleurodeles; species Pleurodeles waltl. The sequence continues at coordinate 837,778,680 of NC_090443.1, forward strand.
CACAGGTTTGGTAGGTGTTCACAGGTGCGGGCTTAGCTAGAGGCCAAAATCCACAGCTAGGCACTTTCTAAAAAACAGCTCTGTTTTCTTTCTGAAAATGTGGTGTGTCCATGTTGTGTTTTGGGGCATTTCCTGTTGTGGGCGCTAGGCCTACCCACACAAGTGAGGTAAAATTTTTCTCAGGAGACTGGGGGGAATGCTGGATGGAAGAAAATTTGTGGCTCTTCTCAGATTCCAGAACTTTCTGTCACTGAAATGAGAGGAAAAAGTGTTTTTTGGCCAAATTGTGAGGTATGCACAGCATTCTGGGTAACAGAGCCTGGTCAGAGCCCCACAAGTCACCCCATTTTGGATTTCCCTAGGTGTCTAGTTTTCACAAATGTGCAGGTTTGCTAGGTTTCCCCAGGTGCCGGCTGAGCTAGAGGCCAAAATCCACAGTTAGGCACCTTGTAAAAAACAGCTCTGTTTTCTTTCTGAAAATGTGGTGTGTCCACGTTGTGTTTTGGGGCATTTCCTGTCGCGGGCGCTAGGCCTATCCACTCAAGTGAGGTACCATTTATATCGGGAGACTTGGGGGAACGTTGGGTGGAAGGAAATTTGTGGATCCTCTCAGATTTCAGAATTTTCTGTCACCGAAATGAGAGGACAAAGTGTTTTTTTGGCCAGATTTTGAGGTTTGCAAAGGATTCTAGGTAACAGAACCTGGTTAGAGCCCCACAAGTCACCGCATCTTTGATTCCCCTGGGTGTATAGTTTTCAAAAATGTGCAGGTTTGCTAGGTTTTCCCAGGTGCCGGCTGAGCTAGAGGCCAAAATCCACAGCTAGGCACTTGGTAAAAAACCGCTCTGTTTTCTTTCTGAAAATGTGGTGTGTCCACGTTCTGTTTTGGGGCATTTCCTTTCGCGGGCGCTAGGCCTACTAACACAAGTGAGGTACCATTTTTATCAGATTTGGGAAACACTGGTTGGAAGGAAATTTGTGGCTCCTCTTAGATTCCAGAACTTTCTGTCACCAAAATGAGAGGAAAAAGTGTTTTTTTGGCCACATTTTGAGGTTTGCAAAGGATTCTGGGCAACAGAACCTGGTCAGAGCCACGCAAGTCACCCCTTCTTGGATTCCCCTAGGTGTCTAGTTTTAAAAAATGCACAGGGTTGGTAGGTTTTCCCAGGTGCTGGCTGAGCTACAGGCCAAAATCCACAGCTAGGCACTTTCTAAAAAAACAGCTCTGTTTTCTTTCTGAAAATGTGGTGTGTCCACGTTGTGTTTTGGGGCATTTCCTGTCGCAGGCGCTAGGCCTACCCACACAAGTGAGGTACCATTTTTATCAGGAGACATGGGGGACTGCTGGTTGGCAGAAAATTTGTGGTTCCTCTCAGATTCCAGAACTTTCAGTCACCGAAATAAGACGAAAAAGTGTTTTTTGTAAAAACTTTTGAGGTTTGCAAAGGATTCTGGGTAACAGAACATGGTCAAAGCCCCACAAGTCACCCCATTTTGGATTCCCCTAGGTGTCTACTTTTCACAAATGTGCAGGTTTGCTAGGTTTCCCCAGGTGCCGGCTGAGATAGAGGCCAAACTCCACAGCTAGGCACCTTGTAAAAAACAGCTCTGTTTTCTTTCTGAAAATGTGGTGTGTTCACGTTGTGTTTTGGGGCATTTCCTGTCGCGGGCGCTAGGCCTATCCACACAAGTGAGGTACCATTTGTATCGGGAGACTTGGGGGAACACTGGGTGGATGGACATTTTTGGCTCCTCTCAGATTCCAGAATTTTCTGTCACGGAAATGAAAGGAAAAAGTGTTTTTCTGGCCATATTTTGAGGTTTGCAAAGGATTCTAGGTAACAGAACCTGGTTAGAGCCCCACAAGTCACCGCATCTTTGATTCCCCTGGGTGTATAGTTTTCAAAAATGCACAGGGTTGGTAGGTTTTCCCAGGTGCTGGCTGAGCTAGAGGCCAAAATCCACAGCTAAGCACTTTGTAAAAAACAGCTCTGTTTTCTTTCTGAAAATGTGGTGTGTCCACGTTGTGTTTTGGGGCATTTCCTGTCGCAGGCGCTAGGCCTACCCACACAAGTGAGGTACCATTTTTATCAGGAGACATGGGGGACTGCTGGTTGGCAGAAAATTTGTGGTTCCTCTCAGATTCCAGAACTTTCAGTCACCAAATAAGAGGAAAAAGTGTTTTTTTTTTTTTAAACTTTTGAGGTTTGCAAAGGATTCTGGGTAACAGAACCTGGTCAGAGCCCCACAAGTCACCCCATTTTTGATTTCCCTAGGTGTCTAGTTTTCACAAATGTGCAGGTTTGCTAGGTTTCCCCAGGTGCCGGCTGAGCTAGAGGCCAAAATCCACAGTTAGGCACCTTGTAAAAAACAGCTCTGTTTTCTTTCTGAAAATGTGGTGTGTCCACGTTGTGTTTTGGGGCATTTCCTGTCCCGGGCGCTAGGCCTATCCACACAAGTGAGGTACCATTTATATCGGGAGACTTGGGGGAGCGTTGGGTGGAAGGAAATTTGTGGCTCCTCTCAGATTCCAGAATTTTCTGTCACCGAAATGAGAGGACAAAGTGTTTTTTTGGCCAGATTTTGAGGTTTGCAAAGGATTCTAGGTAACAGAACCTGGTTAGAGCCCCACAAGTCACTGCATCTTTGATTCCCCTGGGTGTATAGTTTTCAAAAATGTGCAGGTTTGCTAGGTTTTCCCAGGTGCCGGCTGAGCTAGAGGCCAAAATCCACAGCTAGGCACTTGGTAAAAAAACAGCTCTGTTTTCTTTCTGAAAATGTGGTGTGTCCACGTTGAGTTTTGGGGCATTTCCTTTCGCGGGCGCTAGGCCTACCCACACAAGTGAGGTACCATTTTTATCAGATTTGGGGAAACACTGGTTGGAAGGAAATTTGTGGCTCCTCTCAGATTCCAGAACTTTCTGTCACCAAAATGAGAGGAAAAAGTGTTTTTTTGGCCACATTTTGAGGTTTGCAAAGGATTCTGGGCAACAGAACCTGGTCAGAGCCACGCAAGTCACCCCATCTTGGATTCCCCTAGCTGTCTAGTTTAAAAAAATGCACAGGGTTGGTAGGTTTTCCCAGGTGCTGGCTGAGCTAGAGGCCAAAATCCACAGCTAGGCACTTTGTAAAAAAACGCTGTTTTCTTTCTGAAAATGTGGTGTGTCCACGTTGTGTTTTGGGGCATTTCCTGTCACAGGCGCTAGGCCTACCCACACAAGTGAGGTACCATTTTTATCAGGAGACATGGGGGACTGCTGGTTGGCAGAAAATTTGTGGTTCCTCTCAGATTCCAGAACTTTCAGTCACCGAAATAAGAGGAAAAAGTGTTTTCTTTAAAAAACTTTTGAGGTTTGCAAAGGATTCTGGGTAACAGAACCTGGTCAAAGCCCCACAAGTCACCCCATTTTGGATTCCCCTAGGTGTCTAGTTTTCACAAATGTGCAGGTTTGCTAGGTTTCCCCAGGTGCCGACTGAGATAGAGGCCAAACTCCACAGCTAGGCACCTTGTAAAAAACAGCTCTGTTTTCTTTCTGAAAATGTGGTGTGTCCACGTTGTGTTTTGGGGCATTTCCTGTCGCGGGCGCTAGGCCTATCTACACAAGTGAGGTACCATTTGTATCGGGAGACTTGGGGGAACACTGGGTGGATGGACATTTTTGGCTCCTCTCAGATTCCAGAATTTTCTGTCACCGAAATGAGAGGAAAAAGTGTTTTTCTGGCCATATTTTGAGGTTTGCAAAGGATTCTGGGCAACAGAACCTGGTCAGAGCCCCGAAAGTCACCCCATCTTGGATTCCGCTAGGTGTCTAGTTTAAAAAAATGTACAGGTTTGGTAGGTTTTCACAGGTGCGGGCTTAGCTAGAGGCCAAAATCCACAGCTAGGCACTTTCTAAAAAACAGCTCTGTTTTCTTTCTGAAAATGTGGTGTGTCCATGTTGTGTTTTGGGGCATTTCCTGTCGCGGGCGCTAGGCCTACCCACACAAGTGAGGTACAATTTTTCTCGGGAGACTTGGGGGAATGCTGGATGGAAGAAAATTTGTGGCTCTTCTCAGATTCCAGAACTTTCTGTCACTGAAATGAGAGGAAAAAGTGTTTTTTTGGCCAAATTGTGAGGTATGCACAGCATTCTGGGTAACAGAACCTGGTCAGAGCCCCACAAGTCACCCCATCTTGGACTCCCCTAGGTGTCTAGTTTTAAAAAATGTACAGGTTTGGTAGGTTTCCCCAGGTGCCGGCTGAGCTAGAGGCCAAAATCCACAGCTAGGCACTTTGTAAAAAACAGCTCTGTTTTCTTTCTGAAAATGTTGTGTGTCCACGTTGTGTTTTGGGGCATTTCCTGTCGCGGGCGCTAGGCCTACCCACACAAGTGAGGTACCATTTTTATCAGGAGACTAGGGGGAATGCTGGTTGGAAGGAAATGTGTGGCTCCTCTCAGATTCCGGAACGTTCTGTCCCTGAAATGAGAGGAAAAAGTGTTTTTTTGGCTAACTTTTTAGGTTTGCAAAGGATTCTGGGTAGCAGAACCTTGTCAGAGCCCCACAAGTCAACCCATCCTGGATTCCCCTAGGTTTCTCGTTTTCAGAAATGCGTAGGTTTGCTAGGTTTCCCCAGGTGCCGGCTGAGCTAGAGGCCAAAATCCACAGCTAGGCACCTTGTAAAAAAACAGCTGTTTTCTTTCTGAAAATGTGGTGTGTCCACGTTGTGTTTTGGGGCATTTCCTGTTGCAGGTGCTAGGCCTATCCACACAAGTGAGGTACCATTTGTATCGGGAGACTTGGGGGAACGCTGGGTGGAAGGACATTTTTGGCTCCTCTCAGATTCCAGAACTTTCTGTCACTGAAATGAGAGGAAAAAGTGTTTTTGGGCCAAATTTTGAGGTTTGCAAAGGATTCTGGGCAACAGAACCTGGTCAGAGCCCCACAAGTCACCCCATCTTCGATTCCCCTAGGTGTCTAGTTTTCACAAATGCACAGGTTTGGTAGGTTTTCCCAGGTGCCGGCTGAGCTAGAGGCCAAAATCCACAGCTAGGCACTTTGTGAAAAACAGCTCTGTTTTCTTTCTGAAAATGTGGTGTGCCCACGTTGTGCTTTGGGGCATTTCCTGTCGCGGTGCTAGGCCTACCCACACAAGTGAGGTACCATTTTTATCGGGAGACTAGGGGGAACGCTGGTTGGAAGGAAATTTGTGGCTCCTCTCAGATTCCAGAACTTTCTGTCACCGAAATGAGAGAAAAAAAGTGTTTTTTTGGCCACATTTTGAGGTTTGCAAAGGGTTCTGGGCAACAGAACCTGGTCAGAGCCCCACAAGTCACCCCATCTTAGATTCCCCTAGGTGTCTAGTTTTCACAAATGCACAGGTTTGGTAGGTTTTCCCAGGTTGCGGATGAGCTAGAGGCCAAAATCCACAGCTAGGCACTTTGTAAAAAACAGCTCTGTTTTCTTTCTGAAAATGTGGTGTGTCCATGTTGTGTTTTGGGGCATCTCCTGTCGCGGGCGCTAGGCCTACCCACATAAGTGGGGTACTATTTTTATCTGGAGACTTGGGGGAATGCTGGTTGGAAGGACATTTGTGGCTCCTTTCAGATTCCAGGACTTTCTGTCACCGAAATGAGAGGAAAAAGTGTTTTTTGGCCGAGTTATGAGGTTTGCAAAGGATTCTGGGTAACGGAACCTGGTCAGAGCCCCACAAGTCACACCATATTGGATTCCCCTAGGTGTCTAGTTTTCAAAAATGTGCAGGTTTGCTAGGTTTCCTCACGTGAAGGCTGAGCTAGAGGCCAAAATCCACAGCAAGGCACTTTGTAAAAAACAGCTCTGTTTTCTTTGCGAAAATGTGATGTGTCCATTTTGTTTTTCCTGTCGCGGGCGCTAGTCCTACCCACGCAAGTGAGGTACCATTTTTATCGGGAGACTTGGCGGAACACAGAATAGCAAAACAAGTGTTATTGCCCCTTGTCTTTCTCTACATTTTTTCCTTCCAAATGTAAGACAGTGTGTAAAAAAGACGTCTCACCCCTTTCTGTCACTAACGGGAAGGAGGCTGAAATCACAAAAATAGTATAAATGTGGTATGTCCTAGTAAAATGCCAAAATTGTGTTGAAAAATTGGGTTTTCTAATTCACCTCAGCCTGTTCCTGAAAGCTGGGAAGATGGTGATTTTACCACCGCAAAACCTTTGTTGATGCCATTTTCAGGGAAAAAACCACGAGCCCTCTTCTGCAGCCCTTTTTTCCCATTTTTATGAAAAAATATTAATTGTTGATGTATTTTGGCTAATTTCTTGGTCTCCTTCAGGGGAACCCACAAAGTCTAGAATCCCTAGGATGTTGGAAAAAAAGGACGCAAATTTGGCGTTGGTGGCTTATATGAACAAAAAGTTATGAGGGTCTAAGCGCAAACTGCCCCAAATAGCCAAAAAAAGGCACAGCACAGGAGGGGAAAAGGCCTGGCAGCGAAGGGGTTAATGACGCTATCTGATTTATTACATACTTACATATCTGAAATGCTGAACTGGTTTATAGAGTAATTTGAGCAGCAGGTTGGATGGTGTCATCAACAATGTCATTTGAGAGTCATTAGTGATGTAAGTGATGATGTCATCGAACATGGCATGAGTGACATCAAATGTGAGGTCATAAGCAGTGCATGGCGAGGGCTTAAGTTCTAGTTAGCTCAGTAAATTATTATAACTGTTGAATTTCACTGCTCTTTTGTTTGGAAACAATACTTTTTATATTATTACAAGATCTAACTGTTAGTTTAACTTTAGTTTTTTAGTTATTTCCAGGGCATTTTAATGTAAGCTAAAATCTTCATACATTATTCAAATATAACATCAATTTAACCTTTGTTTTTTCAGTGACATTCTAAGTATTTTGTAATGTAAAACAAGATATTACTATGCGGCCAGGCCCTGCTCCAAACCCTCAGTGGGCAGCCAAAACCCTTCCATGCACAGCCTTCTGGGTAAGGGGCCTGCTCCCACTTTACCACAAGAGGCCAACCCCTGGCTGCTCATGGCCATGGCCTCCTTAGATTCTCTTATCTACTCTGATCCCACTGTCAGACCACAAAAAGAAGGGGTTAACTGGGAAAAGGGTGGGAGGCCGAGTTTGTGGCCTGGAGATATCCAGGGTGTCTAGTGACTCTTAAAGGTGGGAGTTGCAGGATGAAGCGGAGGCATGCTCCCATTTTTTGTGATCCTTGGTCTTCTTACCTAAAGATCTCAACTTTAATGAAGAGTGGTCGTAAGGAAAGCCTCTGGAGCAAGAGCACATCTGTGCCTTTGACACTAACCATGACCAGGCCTCTTCGGTTTCCAATGATGTTCTGCGACATATAGTTTGGCTTTGCAGTCTTGGATGGCTTTCAGGTTCATTTTTTAGCACCTGCCACACAATACCGAATTGTGCTTGGAGCCCAGACACCAGATACAGACCTTATGGGAGTCTGCCACTGACATCTGCCTGTGGCATTCCTTACACAGCTTGAACTCTGTTGTTTTTGGAGGGAACATGTACAATACACACCGATAAAATTCTGATAAAATTCAGGAATGGATCTTTGAATCCATGTCAGAAGGCACGGGAAGAAAGGAACTGGCATCAGCATAGAGTGGTTGAGGCTATGCAGGGGCCTCAACATCTCATTTGGGGAGGTAGGGAGAGGAAAGACCGGACTCAGAGCCACAAAAATGCCACCTACCAGTGTACAACAGGATTGCTGAAGAAAAGAAATCCCCGGATCTAGTCTGAAGCCTAGGTGTATTCACAAGGTGAGCAATCGGTGATTAGGAGTATCCATGTGAAGTTTTTAAGACAGTAAATCCATTAGGGTGAATAGAAAATTGGCCACAGGTGTAGCATGTTGAAAGTCCAAAAATCCTATAGGACTCTGTAACAATGACTGGATGCTGTCATCAGTTAGATCATCAATTATGTCATCAGTGATATCATTAATGTTGTCCTTTAAGAGGTGTGGTGTAATACGTGATGTGATAAGCAGAGCATGGAAGCAGAACAGGTTATGGTTAGCTCTGTAAACTATAACAGGTGAATTTCTTTTTCTTTTTTGGATACTAAAAGTTAGTTTTTGTGTTATTTCAACATCCGACTATGACGTCACTTTAATCTTTGTTTTTTTCAGTGAAGTTCCAGGATTGTTTTCTTAATTTTTTCAGTGCTTTTCTGCTTTTTTTAAACTAAATTTAGCCAACTCTGATGCTGAAAATGGCTTTTGGTTGTAGGCAGGTATGGATTTATCGCAGGGCCTAGCCTCCAGTCAGGCCATGTGCACATACCCCTCTAACAGTCCTACCCCTTCAGAAGTGCCATGTGGTCAAGGTGTCTCAACCCTGCCCTCTCCATTTATGTGTTTTTTAATAAACTTCAGGAGACAGGGACAGAGTCCTCAGGTATTGTAATGGCAGCCACAACACTTTTTTCAGGGTTGTGGCGAGCCAATCAGATCGTTCGGTACAGCAGGACTGCTACTAATCGTGCAGAATTAAAAGTGTCATTACGAGGAAGATCTGCCTCAGCCAATCAGAGGGCCCCATTATTTTAATTTTTGGTACTGTGGGACTCCCCTGAGACCAGCCCTCCAGATATACCCACCATTTTAACTCTTTCCTGACCACCCAAGCACCAATTAAATGAAGATTTCTCAAACTTTCTCAAAATAGGTGAATGGATTCCCACCAAATAATGAAAAGCATGCCTTCTGAGTAAATCTCTAACTTCCTGCTGAATCCGGTGTAATTATGCTCAGACACTTTTTCTGTATAGAAGAGTACATTTCCTATCAAAATTACCATGAGCAATCAATGTTTTGGGACCCCAAACATTTCATTATGGAGCTGAGATGGCGGAACTGCTTTTTGGAAAGTTTTGTACAGATTCATCAAATGACGCCAAAGTTATAAGCAAAACAAAGAACACTAATCTTATGAAAACTCTGCCCTACCTATAACCACAGAGAGGCATGGATATGATGGGGATGTGTGGGTAGATGTGGGAGTTGGGTGTGTGGGTGTTGGAATGTGCATGTGTGTGTGTAGTTCCTTGATGCCTAGGAGGATCCTTCTTGTTATCATTATGAGTATGTGAATAATGGACAACTACAGCGAGCACATTTCCAGAAAGCCTACCCTCTGAGTTTTAGGCAATAATAAAGTCAACAGATGATATATTGATTTACAAAGAGGTCCCCATAGCTTGAAACAGTGGGAATTAATAGAATACCCCTGAAAAGCAAATACCTCATGCTCACTAGATTTAATCATCTTGATATATTAGCAGTCTGAGGCACATGATACAGTTTGCCCTGTACAAAAGGGATTTGTAGATTATGTAGAAGGAACACTTCATCTGCAGATCATTTATTATCACACAGTCATAAATTACCACATTTAAAAGGTAAGCTCCTTCATATTATTACATCTGTTTTAGGTATGTCAATTTTTATTTTTGTATTGTTGTTTCTTTTTAAGCCCTTAATTACTCGTGGTTAGAGTCTCTCAGTACTTGACTATGGAAAGGGAGGGAAATGAATATAGATCCTGAAGTTTATTAAGCAAAAAGGTAGGCCTGGAGGCGTTACAAAATTTGAGCCGATCCTGTTCTCTCCTTTGTTTGACTGGCAAAGAGCAGAAAGCTCTGACTCCCCAGTTTTGTATGCTGAATCTTAGGATTGTGAAAGAGGAAGAATTCAAACACATTATATTCCTTGGTAGGATGGTTCTACTTAGGTTTTCTGGCAAGAAAAAATGGGAGAGATCTGTAGTCGTTTTTGAGCTGAAGACAGACAGTCAATAAAGTGATAGTGGGTACTCCTATGTATAATAAAAAATTTTAAGACTTAAAATAGGCCTAATGGTGGCATTTTACAGGTTCTGCAGTCTCTTATTCTTTTAAGACTTAATTTTCTCAAAAACATTTCTTTAAAGTTTAAAGTTGAAAAAGTTAGGATTTAGCTACAGCGTAGATCTGTGGGACCAACGCAAACTTCCAACCTAGGATAAGTCCTAGGTTATGCGGCATACACACTTAACTGGGAGGGAGGTAAAGACTCTGCAACAGATGTATTGGTCTCATTCATTGATTTTATGGTGAATGTAAAAGATCTAAGTTTTACCTGAATTACATTTTAAAAAATGTGCTTGAATCCATACTTGAGTTATTGCTAGAACTATGGGCAAATTAGAGGGAGGGTCAGTGAGTGACCTCGGCAGACTACAGACTAGTTGAGTGTCATTAGCATAGAAATAGAATTTTACATTGGGGCTAAATGCAAGTTAAAAAAATGGGGAAAGTGTAGCCCTTTCACTATGCCCTCGGGTAGGGTTTTGTATTCAGGCTGGTAAGAGTCTTGGGGCCAGATGTACAAACCATTTTTGATGTTCAAAAGGCCCGATTCACAGAATTGCACCATATGCGACAGCAACAATGTTTTTTTAAATGTGCAAGCGCCAAATTGCAATTCCAGTAACGTGTTTTTGTGTTTGTGACCCAAATCCGATTTGGTATTTGGAAGGGGCGTGTTTAGGGCGTTCCTTCAGAATCTGTATGGTATTGTTAGAAATGGGGTCTCTGGTTGGCAGTCAGCCTGCACTCTGTCCAAGCAGGGACCCTCGCTTTAGTCGGAGTAAGGGAGATACACACCTAGGATATAACCCCTGCACACCCCCTTAGTAGTTTGGCACAAGCAGTCAGGCTTATCTCCGACGCAATGTGTAAAGTATTTGTACAATCACACACAGTAACACAGTGAAAACACCACAAAAGGAATCAGCACCAAGTTAGAAAAATAGCCAATATTTATCTGAGTAAAACAAGACCAAAAGGACAAAACCCCAACATACACACACAAAGTTAGGATGTTTTAAAGATTAAACTTCAATATAGCGCTTAGAAACACAAATGCTTTGACTTGGTGATAGTATGGCATTGTGACAGAGTCATTCCCAACAGTCCGACGGCAATGGCACCGGTCACGGAGGCGCATGGACCCCCAGGTACAGTACCTTGTGAAAATGAGGAAACAGGCCAGTGCATGGAGTAGGGGATAAAGGCGTCACTGGATCTGGTGCGGCGTCGGTTCCGGAGCTGCAAAGCGGAGGCGTAAGGTCCTTGCTGTGGAGGTGAGGCGGCATCGGTGCGGCGACGTCGGGCCTGCGGGGTCGTCGCACTCGAGCAAGGACCATGGCTTCAGTAGCAGGCGGCCTCGTTGGTCCGGCAACAGCGTTAGTCCGGGCATCATCCGAAGTCGGTGCACCTGGTTCATCTTGCTATTCTACCAGCTTCTCCTTTCAAGGGTCCAGGGACTTGATTAGGCACCACTTGACAGGGTAGGAGTCTCAGCAGAGAGTCCAGGTGCTGGCAGAGGAAGTCTTTGATGGCCCTAAGACTTCAGAACAGGGGGCAAGCTCAGCCAAGCCCTTGGAAAAACTTCACAAGCAGGATCCACAGCAAAGGCCAGTTCTTGTCATCTATTAGGCAGAAGCAGCAACTGCAGGCCAACCCAGCAAAGCACACACAGCAAAGGTACAGTACTCAGCCTCCAGCTCTTCAGCTCTTCTCCTTGGCAGAGGTTCCTCTTGATCCAGAAGTGTTCTAAAATTCTGGGGTTTTGGGTCCACTACTTATACCCCTTTCTGCCTTTTAAGTAGGCAAATTTCAAAGGAAAGTCTATGTTGTTGACACGATCCTGCCTTGCACAAGCCTGGCCCCAGACACCAGGTGGTTGGAGACTGCACTGTGTGAGAACAGGTACAGCCGATTCAGGTATAAGTGCCAGCTCCTCCCTCCCCACTCTAGCCCAGGAGACTCATCAGGGTATGTAGGCTACACCCCGGCTCCCTTTGTGTCACCGTCTAGAGGGAATTCACACCAGCCCAACTGTCAGTCTGACCCAGACATGAAACACACAAGCACGCAGAGGCACAGAATGGTTTAAGCAAGAAAAGGCCACTTTCTAAAAGTGGCATTTTCAAACTGACAATCTAAAAACCAAGTTTACCAAAATATGTATTTTTAAATTGTGAGTCCAGAGACCCCTAACTCCAAATCTCTATGTGCTCCCAAGGGGAAACTGCACATAAAAGATATTTAAACACAGTCTCCATGTTAACCTGTGAGAGAGTTAGCCTTGCAGCAGTGAACATTGAATTTGGCAGCGTTTCACTGTCAGAACATGTAAAACATACCAGTATATGTCCTAACTTTAACATACACTGCACCCTGCCCAAGAGGATACCTAGGGCCTACCTTAGGGGTGACCTGCATGTACAAAAAGGGAAGGTTTGGGCCTAGCAAGTGGGTACACTTTCCAGGTGGAATTGGCAGTTTAAAACTGCACACACAGACACTGCAGTGGCAGGTCTGAGCCATGTTTACAGGGTTACTCATGTGGGTGGCACAATCAGTGCTGGAGGCCCAATAGTAGTATTTGATTTACAGGCCCTGGGGCACCTCTAGTGCACTTTACTAGGGACTTACTACTAAATCAAATATGCCAATAATAGAACAGCTAATTACACATACAGGTTACACAGAGAGCACTTGCACTTTAGCACTGGTAAAGTTCCAGAGTACCAAAAACAGAGTCTAGCACACAGTCAAAATGTAGGAAGCAGAGGCAAAAAGACAGGGGTGACTACACCAAGGATGCCAGGTCTAACAGGTATTTACTAATGTTTCGTGTCCGAATTCCAGTCGCAAAAATATTCATATTTACTGTCTATACACATATAGTGGGCACCACTTTGTGAATAAAAAAATGTTTGTTTAAGAGTGGGCCTATTCTTAAAGAAAAAAAGAAACTTTACTTTTTGAATGCGGTCCTGCTTCCTTTAAGGGAAAAAGGTTGCATTAAAAAAAAAAAGTCTTCTTTATTACGAAGCAATCACAGATATGGTGGTCTGCTGACCCCAGCTGATCACCATCCCTGTTTGTGGCTGAGATTCCTAGCGGGCCACAAATTGGAACCTAAATTGTTAGTATTCATGAGTTAGATCGATTTGTGACCCACTAGCGATTGACAAATTATATTTAACACATTAACCAATTGCATTTCCTAATGTTAGTACATCTGGCCCCAATTGAATATATTGGGACCGATCTGAAAGAAAGTCTAATAGTGTAATTTTATTTGTATGTCTAATCCAAGGGTTCCAAAACTATGAGTCGTGACCCACTGGTGGTTGTGAGCTGATTTTTTGTGGGTTTTGAAAGGCCAAGCAATGAATAAAGATGCCTTTAAATTCTGTATTCATGTGGTCACATTTGCTGTGCTTCACAGACGGAGGTCAAATGTTAAGCTGTCTTCTGACAAACTGCTGTTTATTTTTTAAAAACTGAAAATGGTTTTTACAAACTCCTCTTAACTTTACTTTAGGAGAAAGAAAAGTAAAGTGAATTATGTTACAATTTTGTAGTGGTACAGGGAGAGAAAGGAAAGGCTGTAGGATGTCATTTTTGTATCACACAACAAAATGTAAATACCAGTAAATAAAATGTATACATTCAGCGGGTAGGAAAATTGAGCAAATTTTTGGGAACTCTGAAGTGTGACGCAAAGATTTTAATAGGTTCAAAACAAATCAAGACACTTTGCTTGGTGATGCACAAATGATAATCATTCACTGAAACCTCATTCTCACACATTTTCTTTTGTGTGCGATATAGATTTATAAATAAAGTCTGTATGTGGGTGCAAATTTAGTGGTGATTTCAGTGAAGGATTTGCTGTCTGTAAATGACAGTGCACTATCACATGATGCCTTTCTTACATTTAAAAAACTGCTTGCTATATGTCCATTAAAGCTAAATGGGTCACAAACATTTGTCTGTCGCAAAAGTTTGTTGATCTAAAAAGTGGGTTGTGGTTCTATACTGTTTGACTAGTCTAATCCGATTTTCTGTTATTGCTACTACTATTTAAAACGCTACGTAACATGATATGTTTGTTTTTTGCAAACTGGCAATACAAATACATTAAATAAACGATAAATGATACAAGACATTTTATTAACAATACCTGCAACTCCATGTCTCCAGAAAAGTTGATTCCTGTAGCATCCACTGTGTCTTTACTCATCAGCTACAAAACAAAATATAACCTGTTTGTGTTTACTGCAGTTACAAATATTCTGCAATAATTCTTCTCTAAAGTTATGCAGTATTTTACATCGCAAACATGTGGAGGCAATGCTTTGCACGTAGCATGATTTGTAAAAAAATAACAATGCTGCAACCTGCAAAACATAGGATTGTAGGACATAATATGTAATTTATTAAAATAAGTCACAAAAAGCAACACAGCAAATATATATTTCAAACTGACTGCCTCTACAAATATTTGGAAGAAGAAATAGTAACATGAGTGACATATCAAAGCTAAATTGTATGGTCTGTTATTAAGGCGGCAGCAGATGTTATAATGGAGTCACTAATATTAGTGGATGGGATCAATCTAGTCAATACCTAAAAATATCACACCTATTGGAGAGGGTCACTTTGCGCTGCAAGATAATGACAATGTAGTCTGTGAATTACCCGCACACAGAAGATGGCATAGCTGATAAGACTGGGCAAGTTTAGGCTAGCCCTGTGTAAGGATAACTTATTTACCTGTAATATTGTTCTTGAGTATTCTCTCTTAAGTCATAAATAGACTATCTCTACGAACATGCAGGATCCCTCGAACACCATACTCTAAAAAAATTAAGTGCCTGTAAGATGCAACAATTCTCTTTTTTTGTTTTAAAAAAGGGATTGAAAAATGATCTTTTAAAAACATCCTTTACAAACGCTTGTCATTTCTTTTCAAAGTAAGCTGAGGAATAATACATTCCTATGTAGAGTGAATAGGCTGAAGCACTGCAACAAGGTAAACAGGACACTGCACCTTTAAGAGCCTTCTGACGTCCAGTGATTCATCATGCCCTGTATGCTGCAGTTGACTCAGTACTTTTTCACAAGCGAATCATTAGTACAGTGGTATACATCTTTTAACTCTTCTTTCGGGGAGGAGGGAGGGTTGCTTATGATTTCAATGGAGATTCCCCTGAGAAAGAACTAGGATTACAGGTAAGAAACCATCCCTTCTCTCTCATGGGGTCTGCATTGCTAATCATATTCACTGAATAAATTTGCAAGCTTATCCCTTAAAGATTCAGAGAAGGAAGAGATTAAAAAAAGAGAAAAGGGGGCGTGGTCTGGCAGCGATCCATGATGGCCGCCTGAGAGCCGAGCTCCGCACAGCGGCGGGCCACGCGGCGGTGGCTGCTGTGCTGGAGGGGCTCCAGGGACCCCCGAACGCAGCGGGGGCCGACATAGGAGTTGGAGACGACGAACGGCCGACATCTGCGACGCGGGGGGAGCGCCCTCTCCGGAGGCGCTGGGCGGAGCGAGGGGAGCAGGCTTGAGGCCTACGGCAGGCCTCTGAGCCGCGGCCTCGAGTGAGGAATCACCCCGACACGGAGAGACGCGTCCCTCGCTGAAGCCCGAGGTGGGGGAGCGCGCCCTCCATCACTACCTGCGCCTTGACAGCGGCTCATCTGCGGCCCCCGGAGCCGGCAAAAGGCCGGGACGCCGCCTGCCCCCTCCCTCCCTCCCGATCGATCGCTGCCGGAGGGGGAGAACGGAGCCGACCAACATCACAGCCCAGAACAACAACAGGAGGTGGCCCGATGCTGACGGCGCGCCTCCCAGTGCCTCCCCACCCTTCCCCTTTCTGCCGGGGGTGACGGGATCGGCGACAAGAGGTCTCACCACCAACGGAGCGCAACGGAAGGCTACCCCCACCCCTCAGCCTTACCTGCTTCAGAGTAGGCCCCCTGAGAAACGAAAGAGGCCCCGGAGAGGACGGAGAGGTGAGAGCCGAGCCGGTGAGTCAGAGAGGATGAGAGACGTACGGAGATGAGGGTGGTGGATGAGTGAGAGAGGGGCCGAGAGTGAGGAGAGAGAGAGAGGAATATAACAACGTGCGGAGAGAGGAGGAAAACGACGGGAAGAGGAGAAGGCAAAGAGCAAAGGAGCAAACACTACCTGATAAAAAGAGGGGCAAGCACAGGAGGAGGCAAGGAGTAAGGAATAAAAAAGAAAAAAAAAAAAAAAGAGGAGAAAAAAAAAGAGAAAGGAAAACGAACAACACAAACATAACAACAAAAGAAGCAATACCACACTAACAGGAAAAGTGAAAAGCCACTGTAGCCTCAAACAAAGCTAGAACTAACGAGGCATGGAGAGCAAAGAGGGCCAGGAATAACATCGGACCTCGGCTCCAAAACAACTCCTCTCCCCACAGAACAGCCCTGTGGGACGCTGAACGCTATAGAGCCAACACTGAGATCCTTCCTCTTGTATATATACACCAACGACAGCCCTCCCCAGGAGGCCACTTGGAGAGGTACTCACCTGAACTCACCAACTACTCTGAACCCCCTCACCCTCCCCCTACGCCCCCCTCTCTCCTCTGCCGCCCACACACCCACGCTGATCGCCCTCATTGAGACACAGACAGGCACCCCCTTGGATCCCACCTGCATGGAGAAACCTGCAATGCCCAGAGGCAAGACGTCGGGTAAAGTACCGTGTAAACCTGCTCACCAACTACTCTTCTCTGAAGCCCTGTGCCAACAGAAACATCCTGCTACCGCAGACTCTCCACCCCCCTCACACGACACCATGTCAGACGACACTCAAGGAGCATCAATGGATCGTATACTGCAGGAGATATCGGCAGTAGGCCGCAAACTGGAAGGTATGGACACTGCCATGTCAGCATTAACAGCGGAAACGAGATCCATGCGTTTGGAAATAGCGGGCTTCCAGTCACAAATCTCCAGACTGGACCATCGAGTAGCGGCTGTGGAAAGTCAAGTGGTCTTACAGACTGACAGAGATCAGGAACTCTTGTACCTTCGCAGCAAGTTAACCGACCTTGAGGACCAAAGCCGCAGAAACAACGTCCGCTTCCTTGGATTTCCGGAAGGCATTGAGGGTACAGATATCCTCTCTTACCTGCGAGACACGCTTCCCAAACTAGCCGACATAACATTTGACCCCCCTCTGGAATTTCAAAGAGCGCATAGACTTGGTCTCAAGAGACAAAACGGAAAAGATCGTCCTCGCCCAATCATAGCCTGCTTCCTCTGGCACGGGCAGGTCCGCCAACTGTTACAGTTGTCCCGAAGGCAAGGCCCACTCCGGCTCGGTCCCCTTGAAATCCGCCTTTCAGCAGACTTCTCCAAGGAAACAGCAGATCGAAGAAGAGCCTTTCTCTCCCTTCGCCCTCGCCTTCGCCATCTGGACGTTAAATTCGGTCTCTTCGAGCCAGCCAGGATGTGGATAACTAAGAACGGAGAGTCACGAACCTTCTATGACCCAGAGGACCTGAAGTCATTCCTAGAGGGGCTGCATGATCCGACACAACCCATGGAATCAACAACCCAACCCCCCCAAGACACACAGAACCAAACTAGGGGAATGGGCCAATCGGAAATTGCTCTGGACACCGACGGAAGACCTACTACAGAGTCAGAGACCTGGAGAGATTAACAAAATGTTTTGATGACAGGGGCCAAGTCCTACAGGTGGTGGCGATGCACACACAGCTGCCAGACAGAGACAAGTCCCGATCCCCTATGAAACCCTAGGTGCCTGCTACCTGAAACCAACATAGACACAGTTTTCCTACAAGCCCTCGATATCAACAACCACAGACTGTCATAGAAACGTTGCAGGAAACACAGGAACTTTATGACGAAAGAGTCCTGACACAGAGAAATGATGAGTACTCTATTTTAATGTAACTCTTCAGACATTGTACCACGGAGAACCGCTCCCCCCCCACCGCCCCCAGAAGGCTTTAACCGCCTCGGAATGCTTAGACTGTTCGGATTGTGTGATAGTTTTTGTTGGCTCCCGATTACTCTTGTTTCTCAATGTCCCTCCCCTTCATGTCGGGTAACACTTACCATATCCCATATCACTTCTTCCATCTAGAATCAGGATCTATAACGTCCTCTGGGAAATATGGGAACTGACGCAATACCCTTGCACACTACTGGCTTGCCCTGGTAGGGTTGGGGCAAAATGATTCTGAACTGGGTTTTGAGCTCTAGACCCCGGTCTACTAACAAACGCAATAGTGATATAATGATGGGCGCTGGTGCAAAGCAGAACAGACCACAGATGCCAAGTCCCAGAGCATACACATGCCGCAACCCCTCAGAATAACCAAGGGGAAGCGACCTCAGTAACAACAACACCTGCCCCTGTCCTTTCCTCGCGCCTCCCCCCCCACACAGGGATGCAGCCAACATGCGACCTCCCCTCCCCTCCCCCCGTCCTCCGGTCAAAAACACCCCCCCCCCCCGGACATGACTGGAGGCATCTACGCGAAAGTCTGGGGCGCCTTCCCCCCCCCGGCACGGGGCCCGCTGGCCGGGCGTCGAAGCTCAATCGGCCTAGGTTTTAGACCCGCCGGTTAAAGTTCGTGTACTTCGGGACTTGTATCCCGGTCTCCCTTCTTTACCTTCTTCTCTATTTCTTCTTTCCCCCACTGTCTCCTTTTTATTCTCTTTTCAACTCTTCTTCGTATCCAACGCACCCGCAACCCCCCCCTTCTTCCCCCCCGACATCCTCTTCAGTTCACAGAGTCCACCCCACTCCCCCGAGCTCATACCCCGGGTGGGCGGACACAGGAAACGAGGATGCCCAACCAGATGGGAGCACCAGTAGTTCCCCTCAGGGTGATATCATGGAACGTAAACAGCCTTACCCACTTTATCAAACGGAAGAAAGTCCTATCCTACCTTAACTCTAAGAAGGCAGACATCGCCTTATTACAAGAGACACACCTAGACAGTCTTGAATCTGATAGACTGCGGCATGGCTGGGTTGGAACCGTCCTGTTTAGCTGCACCCCACCCTCACCCGATACGGAGAATATCCCAAGAAAAAGGGGGGTGGCGATCCTCTTACGCAAAACCCTCCCTTTCACGGTCGTCAAATCGTGGACGGACCCTGAGGGCCGATACATATTTACCAAGCTGAAAATCGGGGACTCAACACTGTGTGTGGGATCAGTCTATGCACCAACAGGTCCCAAACGCCTCTTCTTTCTCCAGCTCAATCGACTTCTAACCGAGATAGGGGCATCCCGTTACGTTATAGGAGGAGATTGGAACCTAGCAAGGGACGCAGCATTGGACAGGACGGGGCCTCTAGACACGAGTAACAACGCAGACAGAGCCATCTAGTCTGATATACTCGCGGATAATGGTTTGGTTGACCACTGGAGGCTGACTCACCCAACGGACAGAGAATTTACCTTTCTCTCGCCGGTGCACGGTACCCAATCACGGAACGATTACTTTCTCCTATCCCATAATCTTGTGGCCCACACCCTGGAGGACGACATACTGGAGGGAGGCCTTTCAGACCACTCCCCAGTCCTTATAGCCATCCGCTTAGGTCTGGTATCCCCGGGCCAAAAACCCTGGAGATTAGCGATCCATCGATATCGATCCCCCCAAGGTAAGTTGCAGCTACAGGATCAAGCGACCACTTTCGCCCAAGACAACCTCGGTACGGTTGGTTCACGTCGAACTATGTGGGCCGCAGGCAAAGCCTCGATACGGGGACAGCTCATGCGGGATGCGGTGATAGCGAACAAAGACAGAAAAGAGCAACAAGCGGCTCTGGAACTCGACATACGCCGACTAACCAGACAATATACAGCACACCCCTCCGTTCCAGGCCGCCGAACTCTAGAGCAAGCCCAAATGGCCCTTAATGAGCTATACACCACCCAGGCTGAATTCGCATTACAGAGACTCCAAGGGAGACACTATGAACAGGGTGAGAAGGCGGGACGACTGCTTGCAGCCCAACTCCGCCAAAGAACAGCCGCTCTAGCCATCCCAGCCATTCGCTCTCCCTCCGGGGACATACTGACCCACCCCCAGGCCATTGCAAACGAATTCGCCCAATTCTATAGACACCTTTACACGCCGGAAACCACGACCAACCTAGCGCAAGCTACCACCTTCTTAAATAAGCTAGACCTCCCCTGCCTAACAGACAAGGGCCATAGCCTATTAGAAGGGTAAATAAGCAGACAGGAGATAGATAAAGTCATCTCTGACCTCCCGTACCACAAATCACCCGGAGAGGACGGATACCCGGCAGAATTTTATAAATGGGTAGGGACAGAGGCGATTGATATCTTATGCGAAGCCCTCAATGAAGCCTGCGAAACACAGACATTAGGGGCCATATGCAATGATGCCACAATAGCTGTCATACCGAAGCCTGGGAGAGATCCTTTATTATGCGGCAGCTACCGACCCATCTCTCTATTAAACGGGGACATCAAAATTCTAGCAAGCGTCCTGGCAAACAGATTACGTAAAGTAATCCCGTCCTTAATACACTGTACACAGGTGGGGTTTGTACCGGGCCGCACTTCTAGGAACCACCTACGAACCCTGTGCCATACCTTATGGGCGGCCAGAGACTCCCCGGAGTCGGCGCTGGCCCTGTCCTTAGACGCGAAAAAGCGTTCGACCGCATAGAATGGCCATACCTATTTGCGGCCCTAGAGAGATTTGGTCTAGGCAACAAATGTATCTCCATGGTACGACTGCTCTATGATCAACCCGCGGCCAGAGTCAACTGCGGAGGCTTCCTCTCAGACCCTTTCCCTATCCGAAGGGATACACGGCAGGGGTGCCCCCTCTCACCTCTCCTGTTCCTTCTGGCAATGGAGCCCTTGGCAGCAGCCATCCGGTCCTCCCCCTCCATAACCAGCCTACCACTACCCGAAGGCACCTCCAAGATATACCTCTACGCTGACGATATCCTCTTAACACTCACGGACTTGGAAAGATCCATACCGGCCCTATTAGAGGTAATCGAGGACTTTGCAGCCCTATCGGGATACCGTATTAACTGGGACAAAAGCGAGGCACTTCCGCTATCGCGAGTAACCACAAAAGCGTCACTCCTAGGCTACCCATTCCGGTGGACGCCAAAACGTCTTAAATACCTAGGAGTGCTTGTTAACCCTGGACAGGCACACATGGTGGCGGACAACATTGACCCTCTCATCACGCGGGCGAAACTGTACTTTGCGAAATGGTCCAGTTAGGCCTCTCCATGTGGGGCAGAGTACAAGCGGTTAGAATGGTGATGGTACCCCGCTTCACCTATATCCTAGGTCTCCTGCCCTTACAAGTGCCCCTTTCCACACTAAGAGGCATCGATTCACTAATTAGATCATTCGTGTGGGGCACAATGCGACCACGGCTATCACCAGCCAAGCTTTTGGCCCGCCGCATAAACAGGGGAATGGGACTCCCATCGGTGGAACACTACTCTTTAGCCTTCCAAATGTCTCAACTATCCAATACACTATCGAATATACCAGACCCCCCCTTGTGGATAGCAGTGGAAAAACGACTCCTGGCTGCGAACGAAGGACTCGGTGGACCCTACCGTGCAGACCTCCCAGCCACTAACTAAGTGAATCCTATCCTGGCGGCGACCAGGGCATCCTGGCAAAGGGTCCACCGACTGCTTGGGGTCCACCCCCTCATACATGCCCAAGCGCCCCTGTGGCACAACGCATAGGTGGCGAGGTACTCCATTGGCCGCAATGGAAACAGGCAGGCATCCTCACCCTCTCACAGGTCCTGGAGAACGATGTGCTCAAACCCTTCCCCAAGTTACGGGAGGAGTCCGGCCTACACCCGAACCAGGAATGGAGATACATGCAACTCAAACATTGTCTCTCCCGAGGGAATACACCTCCACTGCGGGGATCCCTGCCCTCACCGATAGTGGCTTACCTGCAGCAATGGGGACAATACAAGGGAGTAATGTCGGGTCTCTATGATCTAATTATTCGACGGCTTTACTCCCAACCGTTAATGGACAAACTACGTCTACGGTGGCAAACCCGGCTGCAGCAGGATCTAGACCCAGATGATTGGGAAGCTATCCTAGAGGCACTAGACAGAGGTA
Organism: Pleurodeles waltl; assembly: GCF_031143425.1. Classification (NCBI taxonomy): domain Eukaryota; kingdom Metazoa; phylum Chordata; class Amphibia; order Caudata; family Salamandridae; genus Pleurodeles; species Pleurodeles waltl. Next base: position 837,800,718 of record NC_090443.1, read on the forward strand.
CCCGGGAAGCACGCTTGAAATTCTGTCTCTTCAAAATCTTACATGAATGGCACTGGTCCCCATCGAAACTGCATAGGACCGGACTCCTCCCGCATGCGAACTGCTGGCGATGTCCAGAAACATCCTGTGACCTGATACATATCTTAGTAAACTGTACGACCACTCTGGGATGCTGTGAGCTCCACTCTGGCTGAAGTAATGTCACTTCCGTCCCACTTCCTCCTGCCCTCATACTTCTGCAAGATACGACCTCCCTACAAGACCTCCCTAGACTACACAAGAGACTGTTGCACACAGCGTTAGCTACTGCAAAAATGTGCATACTCAGACACTGGCGGTCAGAGACCCCCCCAAGCCCGGAGGAATGGATTACAGCCATGATCCGCACTGCTATGCATGAACGGATTATCTATAACTTACAAGACCAAGCTCAAATATTCCTACAGGTATGGGCTCCCTTCCTTACAAGGGGGCAATAGTGCCCTACCTGGAACCACCACTGTTCCCTTCTCCCTTCCCTTTCCCTCCCCTCCCCCACATGCGTCTCTTCCCCCTTCTCCCCCTCGCTTCCCTACCCTCGCTCCCGTACCTCCCCCTCCCTCTGTATTCTCCCCCCTCTCCCCCTCCTTATCTCCCCTTCTCTTTTCTCTTCTTTTCTCCTCTTCCCCTTCTTTTCTCTTCTTCCTTCTCCCCCTCCCTTTTCCTACTGTTTCTTCTTCTCTCTTCCTTTTTCACTCTTTCTTTCTTTCTTTCCTCTCTCTCTCTCTCTCTCTCTCTCTCTCTCTCCCCCTCGCCCCTTGTCCCCACGTCTCTTTCTAAATACCCACTAGAGTCCAAACGTCGCCTTCCACCAACACTCCAAACAGACCTCCATGGTAGATCCTTCTTCCAATGTCGTCTGATAGTCGCCTGGTTCCAGCCTAAACTGACCACAGAGTTGACATGAGCTGCAACACCCATTATTCGCGCAGCGACATCCCTCGCTTCCCAAGTTGGCACTCCCCGGTCCCCTCGTCTGAACAGGTACATCCTACTCCTCACCCTTATATCTTTATCCTCTTTAAACCCCCGCACATAGCCTAAAATATGTTGGAAGTGAACTCTACCTCAGGTTTTCATATTACGACTGATACCTTGTTTGTGCCTTATGCGTTTTTCTTCTTCTTTGGTTTTCTAATATCACTGATGTGCAATTACTTTTGAATGACGGGACCCTGATCCCACTGACTTTGTATCATGTTGTGTTATTAACAATAAAAGAAAAGTTAAAAAAATAAAATAAAATAAAAAGAGAAAAGAAAAATTAGGCAAATTCTTTACAGATGGTTGCCCTACATGAGCATCAGCCTTAGCTTCTGAATCAAGACAATAGTGTCTTGTAAAGGTATGAACTGATCTTTCATTTGCAGCCTTGCAAATCCCTGCAATTTGGATGTTCCTAAGAAAAGCAGCAGTGGAATAGGCCCTAAGTTTACTAGAAAAGGCCTTGTTTGCTTTTTGATAACAAAGGATTATGCAGGAGATAATCCACCTAGATAAAGATTGTTTGAAAATGGCACATCCTGTCCTAGAGGACCATAGTTGACAAAGAGTTGTTTTGATTTTCTTAAAGATTTTGTCCTATCTAGATAGAACATGAAAACCTTTCCAACATTGAGAGTGTTGAGAGATATCTCTGCGGAAGAAGTGTTTTGAAAGAATGTAGGCAGAGTGCAGTCTGATTGACATGGAAATCTGAAACTACCTTAAGGAGTAATTTAGGATGGGTCCTCAACATTACCCTGTTGCTGTGGAATACTGTGTAAGGTTGATGTGAACAGAGAACTTCTATCTCGCTAGCTCTGCAAGCTGAAGTCATAGATAGCATGAAGGAAGTGTTCTAAGAGAGGTGCTGGAGAGAAGCCTTATGAATAGGTTTGAAGGGAGGACCCGGCAAGCCAGACAAGACAATGTTAAACTCCCATGGAGGAGAAGGACTCCTGAGGGTAGGATATGTTTTCTTAATGCTTTTCAGATTATCTGTAACAACAAGCACTGTGGGAAAAGTACGTTTATGAAGAACAATTTCGATAAGCTGTGATAGCTGTAAGATGTCCTCTAATTGAGGAGAAATTAAATTTTGCTTTGGCGAGATGGAGAAGATATGGACGAATAGCTTCTTCCTGACAAGCAAGACGATTGACATTGTTTTGAGAGCACCAGATGCAGAATCTATTCCATCTGAAGGAATAGGAATTACTAGCAGATGGTCTCTTGACTTCTCTTTGCACATCCATGCATTCCTGAGGAAGGCTTAGGTGGCCATTTTGTATGAGCTCAGGAGCCAGGAGCCGCGTTCAGAGAGGGAAGGTTGGGATTTTGAATCTGTCCTCCAAAATTCTGAAGAAGATCCGGTCTGCACAGCAGCTTATTGTGTGGACACTCTGAAAGGTGAAGGAGATCTGTGTACCACCAATGTCGAGTCCATTCCGGAGCAATGAGAATCATTCTGGTTTATGAGTGTGAGAACTTGATTATCACTGTCAGCATTAGTGGAACTGGAGGTAAGGCATAAAAAAACGTTTGCCTTGACCAGTCGATCCACATGGCATTCCCCAATGTACCCGGTTGGTAGCCCCCACGGTGAAGCTAGGGAATTTTTTTGTTTTCTACATCAGCGAAAACATCTATTTGCAGAAAACACCAATCTGAGAAGATGCTGTGAAGTACAATGTTGTTTAGAACCCACTTGTGATTTTCTTGAATGACTCTGCCAAGAGCGTCTACCAGAGCATTCTGGGCTCCCGAATTCGGACCACTGTAATCTTGAGATCCCTGGAGTTCAGCCACTTCCAGATTGTTTCAACTTCCAGGGACAAAGGTCTGGATCTCATCTCTCTCTGCTTGTCCAGATAATGCTGTTGTTGTATTGTCTGTATGAGCAAGGAGAGAATGTGCTCTGAACGACAAACGGAAAGCCTTCAGGGCTAGATGTACAGCCCTCAGTTCCAGAATTTTGATGTACTAAGACTGTTCCTTCAGAGACCATAGGACTTGAATATATAGACGGTCCATACGAGCACCCCAACTGGCCAAGGAAGTATCCTTCACTGTGGTTTGGGCTGGAATGTCTTTTCAGAAATTCATCCCTTTGAGGAGATTCTCTGAGCAGCACCACCATTTGAGCAATTGACTCTGTTCTCTCATCTTCCTGAGGTCAGATCCCATAATCTTCCAGGCATTGCTGGAGATGCCGCACGAAGAGACATACTTGCAGAAGTAGGAAGATGCACAATGCCACTGAACCCAGGAGAGAAGAGACTTGTCTCACTGTTTGGTGGGATGTTTTCTTCAGATTCCAACATTTCTATAGATAGATAATCGTCTATCCTCCAAAGGACACACTTATGAGTGTACTGTGTCTAGAACTGCACCTAGGTAATGCAGGGATTGAAAAGGTGTTGAGATGGATTTGTTGTGATTTACATGCAGACCTAATCGAATGAGAGTCATGACGATTAAGTGATATTGTTAGCTTGCTTGCTGATAGATGCCTTGATGAGCCAATCATCCAGATATGGATAGTTGAAGAGTCTGAGGTTGGCTGCTACAATCGCCATGTCTTTGGAGAAAGTTTGTGCTGAAGACTTGAGGCCGAAGAGAAGGACCTTATATTGATAGTAGCCTTTTCCTACAATGAACCTCAGTAATTTTTCATGTTTTTTGGCCCATGAAATATGAAAATAGGCATTGTGCAAGTCAACCGAGAATAGTCAGACCCCTTGATGAAGTTGAGGGTAGATCTGATGAAGAGCCAACATCCAGATGTTTTCTTTGCAAAACCAGATATTCACTTTTTTGTGATCCAAATTGTGTCTGTATTCGTTTATGGGTCCATTCTTCTTCACCAAAAAATAACAGGAACATATTCCCATTCCTTTAAGATCAGAGGGTTCCTTTTCCACTTCCTTTTTTCTGCAAAAGGATGGATACTTCTTCCTGCAGTTGATCCCGTTGGAAAATGGAAGATTTCTTTAGTGGAACAGATGGTGAGTAACACTTGAATCTAGACAGCATCGATGTTCTGCAATATTTAGAACCTATTTGTTGGTGGTCACCTTTTGCCACTTTTGCAGGAACAACGTTAGGCCTTCCCCTACCTGAGTAGGCAAATGAAGGGGGGCAAGAGATGACTCATTGTTTGACATACAATGTTTAGTGGCTTGGGCAGATGATTGCTGTCCTTCTCTTCCTTTTGACTGACAGAGTTGTTGTGGATGTCTATATGGATGAGATGTTTGTTGATGCTGCAGCCCTGTAGACTAATGACGGTTTTGAACTCTAAGGTGGGAATAGTGGTGGTCATAGGGCCTACAGGAATGTCTCCTATATTCTCTCCTTTTCTCCAATTCGACTGCTTTGAAAGTGTTGCATTCAGACTTCATCCTAGACATCTTATCATCAGTATGAGACCCAAATAAGGTGTTACCAGAAAACGGCAGGTTGAGAATAAGAAGTTGACGTTGGTTTTCAAGCCCATGAGTCTCAGCCAAGAACAGCGTCCAAGAGCCAGGCCATGACTGTAGTCAAGCACTCCTATAGTGGAGAAATCTGCTGCAGCACTGATAACTTGGCTTCAATAACAATTTCTTAGAAATCCTAATGCTTATCTCTGGGAAGATCATCCATGAATTGTCGAAAGGAATCCAAAAGAAACCTGCCATAGCGTCCTAGGAGAGCAGTTGCCCTGGCAGCTTTCATGGAAACTGCAGAGTTTCGGCAGACCTTTCTTTTCATTGAATCCAGCTTCTTGCTCTTTTTATCAGGAGGGACTGTAGAAGATGGAGGTGTGACACGATGTTTCTGAGGTGCTGAAACAATGACCAAGTCTGGCATTGGATCTGTTCGAAGAAAGGACGTATCTTGATCCGGTGGTCTGTATTTCTTTTATTGGCATGCTGGAGGAGCCTTATACAGCAGCCAGAGTCAGGAAAAATTCCATCGCTGGTTCTAGAAGGCCTGGAACCAAATGGATTAGTGGTGTAGCTGTTGACCTGTGATGAAGTGTCTCAAAGGTTACCGACATAGATGTTGTAGTTGTCAGTAAATCGATATTCAATTTGTTAGCTCCCCTGATAAGAACTTCCTGGAAGGTGTTATTATCATCTATTGGTGATATTGTTGGTGGAAGAGAATCCGTTGAGGTAGGCAAATTCAATCCTGAAGATGATATAAGACAAGATATAAGACAAGATTGGGAGTATCTTGATCTAGATGTAGAGTATTTTCTGTGCTTTGAATGACAGTGCCCATGAGACCTTGAACAAGGTCGATGGTGGGATCTCCACCTTGACCTAGACCTATAGGAGTGAGGTCTGGTGTGATGGGAGCAAGATCTAGGGTACACTGGTGCATGTGTCACCAGCTCAGTAGGCTGTGGGGGTAGAGAGACTGGTGAAACTGCCAATGGAGGTACAATTAGAATCGTTGGTTGAGGATAAGGAGGATGAGGAGGTGGAGGGGGAGACAAGGGATGAAGAAAGTGCTGTGGATGTGGAGTGGATTCTGCTGGAACTCGAAGAGGTGCTGGTGAATCTGGAATGATCACTGGAGAGGTGGGCCTGGATGGTGAATATATCCTAGTGTACTCCGAATCAGACTCTGAAGGAAGTCTGTGCACTTTCATCCATGGAAACCACTCTTCTGAACTGCTCAGGTCAGTCATATCATGTCTTGATGTCAAAGCTACATCAAAGTCCACCTCAATGCCGATAGTGACCTCCTCCTCAACGTCATAAGAGTTCTCGACAGCCCACCAGTTCTTGACAGTGAGCAAGCAGGTGCATGTTCTCTTTTTGGATCTCCCTCTACGGTAGTCCTCAGAGAGTGGCTTAAGGGCACTGGTAGAGGGTGCAGGCTCTCCTCATCCGTCAAATGTCTTACAGACAGAGAATCTTGCAGACTGCAATGCTCCAGTTGGCCATGGAGATGAATCTTCTCTCTCGCCCTTAAAGTGAACCTGGAATGAGTCATGAGAGCCTGGCAAACACAAGATACAGATCCTATGTCGGTCTGTTTTTGCCATTTTTCTGCCACAGACTGAGCAGTTCACAAAAGGGGAAGACATTTTGTGAATAATTAGATCAATTTCCTGACAGAAATTATCAAAAAATGGTCTATGCCATAAAGGATGTCGAATGAATCTGTTTTGGAAAACCTGAGTTTGAAAGTCTTGTGGAAAAATACCTTTAAAAAAACAGAACTCTGCTCCAGGATCCTGTCAGCAAGAGCTGGAAAAAAGAACTGAGTAAACTGCCACCTACGAGGCATTGTCACACAAAAGGCAACAATGGTTTAAGTTAATGCACGTCCAGTTTGTATTACCAAAAATATTTTTTTTTAAAGAAAGTTTTAGTGCTCACACGTTACAACACACCTGTTGCCCTGATGTATTAACTTTAGCCAGAATAAATTCTGATTAGATAAACAATGTCAATACAAAGTAACAGAGCACTCTGGTAAGAAAGTGTTGGTATTCCAAAAAATATAATATCAATAATGTTAATAAAGAAGTGTTCTGCTTAATATTGTCTTTTAATTTCACATATAATGAATGATGAGGACACATTCCAATATTACAATAGAGATGAATCGATCTACATACAACCAAACATTATGATACAATATTATTACATAGATCCATGGAATTGTACGTATTGTAATCTGTGTAAATGATCCTAGTCAAGTTGAAGATTCAGCTGACATGTGTTTCGTCCCTGATGAGAGACTTCTTCAAGGCAGAAACTGTACCACCAAATAATAGATTTAAGGATGACAAAAGATGGATTTGGATCATAGTAACATTCTTCTCTAAGGTAAATACTCTCCAAATTATTGGACGAGTAAGTCAAAAAACCTTCATAGGAACAATTATATAGAGCCCTCTATTTGTGATCGAAAAGTACGGGTAACGTTTCCAATCAAAGGTAATACACACAGTCGTAGGTATATGAGGGTAGCAGTTGGTGTGGCCCTCCAAACCTAAAAAGACCGCATTACTATGAGACAGGCCTAGGTCGGAACACACACATTATCTGTGATTGCCTGGGGCCAGATATCTAAGCAGCGGGGGCACACAGGCTAGGGGGACATGTCCATCACCATGCAGGGGACTTTTTTCACAGGCATGGACCAATTAGTTGCTGGGAAGAGACCTGCCAGTAATGGTATTCCCTTAGAATTCTTTACAGCTTTTAAATACACCCTTTCCCAAAAATCTATTTAATACATATGAAGCCATGGGACGCAGATGAGTTTCCAGGTTCATGAAAGGAGGCAGTGCGGACTGTGCTCCTGACACCTGGTTGTGATCCATTAAGCAGGAACTATGATCATCAATTATCTACCTTAAATCTAGACTGCAAAATACTAGGCAAGGTCCTATCTAACAGGATATATACTCTTCGTCCATCTAGACCAGAGTGGTTTTGTCCCTGGTATTTGAATCTGGAGAAGTGAGAAATCATTGGTATAGAAATCAGTTTAAGCAGTTTCCAAAATCTGGTCTGTTAACATTATATTCGGATAATTTAAAAATCTGCATGAAGAATAAATGGCATATTGGCAAAGAGGTCTAGCATAGGTATAAGTAATACACATATGCTAGACATCTTTGAAAGTACCACTTGTCAAAGTGGTGATAGAGGTAGCTTCCTCCTGTAGTTTACTGAGGTTCTAGCATTTGAAAGTGATTCTAATAAATGTACCTCTACTATGTCTATAGGGTACCTGTGAACTTTTATCAAGTAATTAGCTGCAAGTCAGCTCCACATGGATGCTGAGAAGTGTTAGGTGAGTTAATGGTAAATGCATGATTTACTAATGTTAATTGTGAACCCAGATAAAATGATGTGAACCAGGCAAGGTCAGACTTTCACACTATGGCCACTGATTCTAGAAAATCCAAGAGGCCAATGACAGCATGTAGAAGCATCAAACTAATGATCTAAGCAATGCAGTAACCTTGTGAATCCCTTGTTGGTTCACCAGGTTAGATACATGCAGATATACCAGTTAAAGCTTGCAGTCTTGAATGGAAAAGTCTGTAGTTCTTCAGGACACCATAAGCGGCCTAGCAATGAGTGGACTAAAGAAGAAAAATGGATAGGAACGATTCAAAGAACCAATATGGGAGGGAGGAAATAGGAACTGATAAGGGGAGAATTTAGATGAACAATTTACTTACCTTCGGTAATGCCTTATCCGGTAGAGACTCTATCTAGCCGCAGATTCCTTACCTTACCTAGAATATTCCCCAGGCATCAGACTGGATCCTGAAGTTTTAGAGCAGTACCCCTGCACGCCAGTAGGTGGCATCATTTAGGCTCTGCATCAGAGTTGTCTGGGCTGGAAGTGACATATATGGTACCTATATAGGCCCCTCCCAGGTGTGCTGACATCAGTTCCTTTACACAATTTTCCATGTCAGGAGAACAGAGCCACAATGAAGACAACTGGTGTGAATTTCTAAGGCCTTAGAAGGGCGACCCTCACACTGTAATCAGTTCACAGAGGGGGGAGAGCCAGTAAGGGATCTGTGGCTAGACAAAGTCTCTAACAGATTAGGCATTACTAAAGGTACTTGACTTGTTCATCTAGACTTCTTGCTGCAGATTCCTTACCTTAGAATAGATACCGAAGCAATGCCTTCCTGGAAGTGGGTCTGAAAAACGAAATTAAACCAGGAAGTCCTGCTGGACAGAACAGGCAAAGTTCCTGTCACACCTGACCTGACCGCCCAAGCAGCAGTGCTTAGTATAGTGCAGAGATGCCTATGCATTAGCATTTCTGGAGCGAGCATGCAAGCCCTCAGGGTGTTGCTTCTTGGCCAATGCATAGGAAATCTTTATGTAGAGTACTATCCATCTTGAGATGGCCCTGACATACCATATGAAAACTTGATCATGCTTCCGGAACTCTTGTGCAATCAAGGTAGAACAACAACACTCTTTTTGGGTCCACATGGTGGAGTCTCTCTTACTCTTTAGAAGGGTGAGGTGGAGCAAAGAAGGTAGTCAAGATGATGTTTTGGCCTACATGGAAAGGAGTTCCAACCTTCGAGAGGAAGAAGTCATGTGTCCAGAGTACAAGCTTGTCTAGATAGAAAGTGGTATAAGGAGGATGCGTAGAAAGTCCCTTCAATTTGCTGACCCTCCTGGCCAATTAATGACCACTAGAAAAGCAGTCTTGATGGTTAATAACCTGAAAGGGCAGTTGTGCAGAGGCTCAAAAGGTGCACACATCGAAAAGGTAAGGACCCATATTAAGACCCAGTGGGGCATGATGTATGGTCTGGGACGAAATTTGTTGCAAACTTTTGAGGAACCTAACCACAACAGGTGACTTGAATAAAGAAGATTGGTTTGGCAACTGCAAATATGCTGACAAGGCTAATAAGTAGTCTTAAGTGGGCCCAGAGCAGAGCCCTGCTGGGAGAATGATAGAACAAACAGAAGAACCTGAGAAAGGGGTGCAGAAAGAGGACTGATGTTCCCAGGTGCTCTCACCATGCCACAAATCTATCACAGTGGCAGATATATACTGACTTGGTGGACATCACGACTTTGGAAGGGAGGTCGAAAGCTGTTGACTGTCACCCCTTAATCTCCACTAATGAAAGGGGAGGGTGCGGAGGTTCAGGTGCAGGACCCTCCAAGGATCAAGAACGAAACCCCCCCAAACCCCAGGTTTTTGCAGTATCTCATGGTGATATTGTCACCAGGCTTTCATTGATCAAAGGAAGAAAGGCTTTCTGTGCCCAGGGAATCACCTGAAAAACCAAACTCTGCCGAGACCAGAGTAATCTGATTTCCACCTCTACCAGACAACTGCTGCCCCACCCCAGGAGTGACACATCTGTCACTCCTGGGGTGCCACTACTGTTAGCTCTGGCTGGGGAAGAGAGAGGAGTCTGCTGCTGACCCAATCACTATTTGTCAGCCACCATTGCAGTTCCCTCTGATATTTAGACCATGTTGGACAGATTGCCCTGATGCTGTGCCCACTAGAATTTCAGGACCCACTGCACAGCCAACATAAGCGAACAGCAAGGCCCAAAAGCCTTAGAGTCAGTCTCACCGAATTCCAAGATGGAGGGCGCAACAACGGTATCAACATCGGTATCAGGAAAGGGTCTGAGGAGTGACTTAGGCACATTGATAGTGAACCCCAGCAATTTAAGAAGGTCTGCCGTAGTCTGGAGGTTCGAGACAACTGTTAGGGGCTAACCCACCTTCAATCATCAAGATAGGGAAAGACTGAAACCCCTGGCCTCTGCAGAGGTGCTGCAACAGCCATCTTCACCTTTGTGAACACCCTAGGGATGCTGGTGAGGCCAAAAGGGAGCCCAGCAACCTGAAAGTGCTCTTAGTGCAGCGTGAACCACAAGTAACACCTGTGGGCAGGCAAGACAGTGATGTGGAAATATGCATCCGGAAAGTCCAACACTACCGTCTGGTCTCTGGGGTCCAAGGCAGACAGGACCTGAGCTAAGGTGGGCATCTTCAACATCTTCTTCAGGAAGAAGTTGAGAAGGTGTAGGTTGCAGATAGAATGAAGGCCTCCATCCATCTGGTCGGAAGTAGGTGGCATAGGCAGAAGGGTTCCAGAAAGGTAATGGAGCAATCTTCTGGACAATCTATGAAATCTACTGGTTGGATGTTACTGACCTCCAGTGTTGCAGGTAATGGCATATCATGTCCTCTACTGAGTGCCTGTGATGGTGGAAGAGCAAACTAAAGGGGTTTGGAGACTGCACCTTCCTGTGGGTGGTAGACTTGCCCGGATTCTGTCTGTCTGTCCTATGTGGTCTGTAGAAACCACGTCCTCAGCCATGAGAATGCTGGGAAGTTTCTTGGCCATGGTGGCTGGGAGGATACGAACACTTGGACATCCCCTGAAAAGCCAGCGGTTCTCAGCAAAGAGTAGTGCCTAAGGGCCATCAACAATGAAGTCGCTCTGCCTAGTGAGTCTGTTGTGTCCAGTCCACATCTTATGTTGAACTTTGCTATGTCTCTCCCATCAGCAATAACTTGGGAGAGTGTGGCTAGGGGTCGCCAGAGTCCACATGCAGCACTTGTGCAACCAAATCCCAGCTCACATGGGAATAATAGCCCAACAGGCACATGGTATTAACCAACCGTAGTGCTACGCAGTGCAGAGAACCTCCTCTTCCCAAAGTTATCCAGCCGCTTTGATTCCCTATCCGGTGGAGTGATAAGGAACACGCCAGGATTGACCCTAGAGGTGGGGCTTGGACCACCAAACTCTAGGGGTGGGGTGGGGTGCTGGGTAAGGAAACTGGGGTCCAGGATTGGGCGATGGTGGAGGGCAGTTGTCCTGTACATAGTCGCCCTTATGCAAGGCTTGGACGAAGCCCCAAGTGGGACATCAGTAAGGGCTACATTAAGGGGTTTAAAGGATCAGTAGGAGAAACTCCCAGCTGAAGCACCTCTGACAAGATGTTCATCTTGACTGCCACTGAGGGCAACTGAGTGTCCAAGACCTCAGTCACCCTACACACCACCCTAGTGAATGAGGCACCCTCCTCCGTAGCCATGGTAGGGCGAGAGAACAAGCCAGTGTCCAGTGAGGTGTCTAACCCATTGGGATCCAATATTTTCTTCTACCAATTGTCCTCAGTATTGTCTAGGTGATGCTGGTATCCATAAGGGTCCTCAAAACCCTCTCATTCTTTTCCCTCTCCAAGCCTGTTGAATGTACAAGGTTTTGGCTCCTACCTGGAGAGCACGGTCCCAGTCAGCACCAAAACCGGCAGTGGACGACACTCGCGTCAGGAATTACAACAGGGATAGCACCGCCAGGAACGTTGGTACTGGAGTGGGTGCTGAGGAAGTTGCAGTCTTGTAGTTGGAGCTGCTGCAAATCCAACACCGGATCTAAGAGGCTAAATTTGCGTACCTGCCGGTGAGGATCCAGAGGGGGCCACTTCCGAACCAATGGGACCCAAAGGTAGGACCGCCCAAATATGAAGTGCGTGGCCTCATAAATTCTTTCAGTTAGATGTGGGTCGTTCTACCTCCAGGAAAGTCAGGGAAGTGTGGAGTAGACCCTGTCTCAGGCTCCACCAAGGTGCGGGGCCTGTAGTGCTGATGCTCCTGCGCCTGATCTAAAGGATTTAGACAGGTGTGTTGAGGTCGAAGACTTCTTCAACTTCTTGGACTTCTTCTTGTTGTGGGTCTTTCGCAAACACTTCTATTGAGACAGCAACCGAAGGGTGTGGCTCAACAAGTGATCCTAGGACTGGGATTGTAAACATAGCGGGGTAGGGTGGTGAGGAGCTTGAGGGAACGCTCCCTCAGCGCCTTTGGGTGCATGGTGTGGCAGTCCCTGAAGGTCTTGGAGTTGTGGATCCTCTCTAGACACCTATATAGCACCTATATAGGCACTGCAGAAATCACTTCTAGTGAGGACGATGCAGACACAGAGTCAAAACAATGCCGCAAGGGGTAGTGCTTGAAATCTTCTGTATACCCCACTTGGGAGGTTTGATGGATGGCAAATCAAGGAAATCCTGCAAGATCTAGCAAAGTGTTGTTCTATGTGCACTTCGGAATCCAGCCAGAAATGCTTGGCGAAGGTGTGCAGGGATGCCCACGTAGCTGCCTGACATACCACTGTAATTGGTATACCTCTTACAAGAGCAGACATGGTGGATTTAGCCCTTGGCTAAAGCAAAGCAGGTATTGATGCAGATGATGATCAACCTGGATAGGGTTCTTTTTTGCACTGCTAAGCCTCCTATGGCGCCACAGTAGCCTACGAAGAGCTCGTCATCAAGTTGTGAATCCTTGGGGTGGTCTAGGGAGTAGTTAACCACCTTCCTAGGATCCATTAGGTCCTCCTAATCAGTTGGATGGAGCAGAGGATAAAAAGTTGGGAGGGTAATAAACTGACTCAGATGGAAGGGAGTCACAACCTTTGGCTGGAAATCAGCCCTGATTTGTAACATCAATTTGTCGGGATAAAAGGAGGTAAAAGGTGGATGGAACCTAAGAGCTTGTAACTCATTCACATGCCTGGCCAGAGTGATAGCCACCGAAAACACTGTTTTTAAAGTCAGCATTCCGAAATTACAACTATGCAGAAACTCCTATGGAGTCCCCATGAGAAAAGTTAAACCCAAATTAAGGTTCTACTGTGGCACAGCAAAAGGGTTTTGAGGATACATATTTGTTAACCCCTGCAGAAAGCACATTACAAAGGAAGAGTTGAAAAGGGAAGGCTGATCTGGCCGACAGAGGAATGCCAACATCCCCTCTACATACCCCTTCACACTTCCAATCGCAAGTCCCTTTGGGCAAGAGAAAGTGCAAAGTATAGAACCCTTTGACTGCAAGGTATCTTATCTTATTCTCCGCATATCATGCAACAAATGACTTAATCTGCCACAGCAAGCAGATTTGGCGGAGGGGCGACATGCTGATAGGATAATATCAACCACCTCTGGGTGCAGCTGAAAATAACTCTGATGTCCCCGCTCAATCTGCAGGCATGTAGGTTGCTGGCATGGAGCCTGGGGTGCAGAACCATTCCTCCCAACTGGGAGAAAGGTTCAGTCTGGATGGCAGGAGACAAGTGGAGTAGCACAGAAGGTCTGTGTAACACACCCTCCTTGGCCAATCCTGGGAAATAAGAATGTCTTTGGCCCGGTCTTAGCGAATCATCCCTAGAATCCGAGGAATCAAGAATATGGTGAGAATGCATAATGCAGCAGAAACTTACAACTCAACTAAAACAAGTTGCCTAAAGGTCCTCTTACCAGATGTTCGAGGACCCAATACTGTTGGCACTTAGCATTTTCTGATAAATCAAACAAGTCCACTTGAGAACTACCCCACTGGCCGAAGATGTTCCGGATTACCTCAAGGAGAAAATGCCAACTGTGATTGGCAGGATAAAGCTGCTTAGGCTGTCGAATGTGATATTCAGGGACCATGCTAGATGATCGAGACACCTTAGCAGTGTGCCAAAGTCCACAGTCCCAATGCTTCCAGGCAAAGGAAGTGAGATACTATTCCCCCTTTCTTATTGATATACCACATCACTGTTCTGTTGTCTGTCAAGATCTGGACAAACCAATCCTGGATGGAGGTGAGGGAGGACTTGGGCACCAGCCAAATCACCTGCAGTTCCAACAGGTTGCTGTGAAGCACCTGTTCTTCCTAAGACCAGAGGTCTCTGTCTCCAGCTCCTCCAAATGAGCCTCCCACCTTGAGATGAAAACATCCATCACTACCATAGGCACGGTTGCATGGGGGAGAGATGGCCACTCGGCAACTCAGGTTCACCTCGTTCCTCCACCAAACCACTTTTGCATCAGTGTTGAAGGAGATCATGATGGAGTCTGACAGGCCTCCTCCATAATATAGCCACTGCCTGCTGAGGCACCACTGCAGGGCCATCATGGGTCTAAGTGCATGATGACTAGGAGAATGCAGAAAGCCAACAGACATAGGAATCTCAGCACCCTGACAACTGGATTTGCTTACCTTGTCAGAAGGATGGAACCACCCTGATAGCAGTCCTCTGTGGAGGCAGAAAGGCACGGAGAAGGGTTGTATTCAGTTCTGATCCAATGAGCTAGAGTTACTGAGAGGACCACAGCTGAGATTAGGGCTAGTTGATTGAAAAACCCAGGTCAAACAGTAGAGATACCGTTGAATGCAGATGGGGCTACACCATCTTTGGCAATACAGCTTTGAGCAGCTAATCATCCAGGCACGGGGAGATTAAGATGCTCAACATTCTGAAATGGGCTGCAAAGACTCCGATCATCTTTGTGAAACCTCAAGGAGCCGTTGTTAAGTCAAAGGGAAGCACTGCATATGGTAACGCATAGAATACCCCACAAATCATAAGTACTTCTGGTACAACCGCAGGATAGGGATGTGGAAGTTTGCATCCTGTAGGTCCAGTCACATCATCCAGTCTCCAAGTTCCAGTGCCAGTAACACTTACACCAGTGTCAACACCTTGAGCTTTTCCTTCTGAAGGAATACGTTCAAGTCCCTGACATCTAGGCTGGGGCGTAAACCTCCCTAGTCCTTTGGCCCCAGGAAGAAACATGCGTAACATTCCTGACCCTTTTCCTGCTTTGGCACTAACTCCACCACTCCTTTCTGCAGAATGCTGCAACCTCTTTCTGCAATTTCGCTAGCGGGTCTGAGGGGGGTAAAGAGGAAGGGAAGGATAGGCAAGTGGAGCCTGAAAGAAGAGATGGGTGTAAACCTGTTCTACAATTTGGCCTTCGAGGGGCAAAGGACACCAGCTCCTCCCCAGGCTCTGAGTGGGATTGGGAAAGCAAACTAGGTATCCTTGCCTGGTGATGCAGGGAAGGAGGAAGAACAGAGTTGCTGTGTGGACACATGACCCTTACCTCTGCCTGACAATGAGGAAAAGAGAAGCCTCTTGAAAAGCCACAAATATGCTTGCACTGGTGGTAATGCCTCATAGGAGGTGGCATTTGCAAGCCTAAACAGCAGGCTGTGGTCTTGCTGGTCTTGAACCGTTCTACAGCTGAGGCTGCTTTTTCCTCAAAAAAGTATGGACCATCCAATGAAAGGTCCACGAGGTTGGCCTGAACGGTGGATGAAAAGTTGGACATGCGTAGTCAGGAATGCTAATAAAAAGAGATAAAAGTACTCATAGCCCAGCCCATTCTGTATATCCTGGGGTACTTCCTTGAAGTGTGCCTTCATATCCTCTGGCACATGAGGCACAATCATTTGGCTATGCCTACAAAGCATGGTCGTAGCAAGTGAGGTCACATTTTGTATTCGGCCATTTAACAGCCATCCTTCCTGCTGAGAACTTTTGTTTACCAGGTGTCTAGGTGTTTAGACTCCATGTCTGAGGGGAAGGTACCAGTCAACTGTTCAATAAAACATACTTAAATTGCTAAGCTTTCACACAATGGATAGGCACGAAGAAACCGTGGATCACCTGGAGCTGGATCTGCCTACATCTAGCCACTGGTCTGTTCACCGAAGGGGCCAATATGGGTTTGTCCCACGTTGCCAGGGCTGGTTCCAGGATGATGTCTTTAAAATGAAGTAATGGTTCAGCTGTAGGAGTTACTGGTAAGAGAACCTTGGTGAGGATGTTGGTCTTGTACTCTACTGTGGGGAGCTGAAAATTCAACACCTCCGCTGCCTTCTTGACTATCATATGGAAATACATCATTTCTGGACTGAGAGACTAGTAGGAAAGTTCATTACCATCTCAAGCTAAGAGTCTAATCCTCTTGCAGAAGATAGCCTTTGCAGCTTATGACCTACGTCTGTCCTATCATAACAGCAGTACTGATAAAGGCCCAAGAGGACCAAATCTTTTCCAAATAGATCATGTATCCTGTTCCTATATTACGCCTCTTCAAGGATTCTTAGCGCCTCTCTTCTTGATTTGTTTTGTGGCTTGGGTTCATGGATGGACGGTTCCGAGTCATGCACCTGTGAACAAGGTGCTGGCCATGGCATAAGTTGTTGTGGTGTGGTGTATCTCAAATCTGGTTCGAAGGCTGGAGGAGCCGGCATCGGTCAAGGTGATGGATCTGAGCAGCATTATGACCAGAGGCACGAACAGCAGGAAGTCATACAGTGCCATGGGGCTTCCAGGAGTGCCAGATGGCACTGAGGCTCTGGTAAAGTTGGCATAAATGGCGTTGAGAAATGCTACTGGGTCAGTGCCCAGGACTGGGAATTCGGGAGCAACTGGAGTCGACGTCAGATTTCCTGGAGGACCAGGTGGAGATTAGGGCAGCTCTGGGGCCGGTTTCAGCAAAGTCACTGGCACAGGGCAGCTCGGAGAAGATTGGGCCAACTCTTCAATGACCAACTATAGCTCCGAGGAAGAAGAATGTGTCAGAGGTCGTCTGAGAGACTTACTATTTTGTTTCTTGTGCTTCTTGTGTTTGCTGCACTTTGCACCTAAAAAGCTTGGCCTCTTGCTCTTTGATGACCTTAAGGTACATGCTATTCCCAGGAGCACAAGTCGTGATCCGACCCAAGGCACCACAGACAAACAGCGTGGGGTTCATTAATGGATACCTGTCACTCACAGTCCAAGCAGGGCCTAAAACCCGAACACTTGGGTGGCAAAATGGCACTGCACAAAATGTGTTCTGAGAGAAAAACTCACAACTCTGAAAAGCATGCTCTGGCTTCACACTGAAAATGTAGTAATGCAAAAAATGACAATGCTGTTCCTGGGTGGGTGCTATATGGCTTTGGTGATGTCACTGGATGCCACTTCCACGTCGCCCTATTGGCGACGAAAGCTTGTTGAAGTTTCCAGATCCCCTCTGATGGCTGGGATAATTCTACAGGTGAGGAAATCCTATATTTAACTAAAATTATAGAAATGAATGAATTGCTTCACACACATGTGATCATTGAGAAGGAGTTTCCCCGACCCCATCTGAACTCCTTACTTGGACGCCTTGGCCCTCAGGCCAGGCCTTGGTTCTTTCAGATCCCACAACACTAGTCTGCCACTCAGGAGGCCCAGCTTCACCTAGACTGTGCTTGTCACTCGCTCTTGTTCTCCACTGGCTGCCTCTTTTTCCTTTTCTTTTTCCCTGTCTCTGATCTCTTTTTGCCACTTTTTTAATCTCTCTCCCCTAAATACATTTTGGCCTTTCTTTACTGTGTTCTTAGTACCTTTTGCTACTTTTTCACTCTTTAACTCTCTCCTTCACACAGCTTTTAGCCTTTGTTTTTTCCCTTCCTCTGAGCACTTTTTGCCACTTTTTCGTTATTTCATACTTTTGACATTTCTCTTTATTTTCTCTTGGCACCTTTTCCCCACACACACTTTCATCCCTTCACACTCTATATCAATTTTTTGCATGGCTTTCCCTTTCTCTGTGCAATTTTTCTCACCCCCCTCTTTCCCCTCCTCTTCTTTCTGTGTCACTTTGTCACTTGCTGCTGTTTTTTCCTCTGCATCTCTGATAACAACACCTGATTGTTGTCCAGAGATTTTCATTTATGATTTGTGCTTCTGCATCATTAGAGAAGTAATTTAGCTTGGGTGGACATACCTGATCCTGGCAGAACTTTTCTGAAAAACGTTTTTAAAAATGGGGGATGAGTTGCAGTGATGATGTAATATTTCAGGGACCATACATACTTCATTTTGGTGTCAAAACGTAGGTGTTGGGGGTAAAGTAGTCTTATAGAGACAGAAAATAACTTCTCAAAGCAAAACTTCTGCCGTATTCCAAAATGGTGGCTATAATAGAAGTAGAAGAGACATATATAGAAATTATACAAATAATAATGGTTTTTAACCCTTTTATGTATACAACAAACAATGTTTATGATCTGAATATGAAAATAAATGTTTATAACTCCTGTTTTAGACAAATTTTCATAGTTCAATTTATTTATTTGTTTCAGCTATCACTCGTGGTACATTTGTAGAATGTTGTACATTTGAGAACAGCATATCCACAGGGACATCTTTCTGTAGCACAGGTTTTGCAAGTACATGTGTGTGTAAGTTCTGTGGGTAGAGGCTTTAGAACTTTTGTAGGTTTTAGCACCCCATTAATGTCTTTCCAGCCAAATTCACACAGATCTTTCTCTACATGTGCATGATGCAAAGCATTTACACAGCTTCTGATCAAGTAGAACACTCTTTTAATGTGTCCACACACAGAATATGACGTCAGTGGAAGGTCACTTAGCGGGACTGATCTCTTGAACTCACTGTACCGAAGATCGTTAGATGTGTGACAGTCAGAACTTGTTTCCCACACACACAAAAGGTATTTTTCTATGTGTTAAAAGTCACATTCTTCTTCTGTCTCAGCAAATCCTTTTAGAAACTTCACAGGTACAGCAGTTAAAGCTCCAAGCCTTGTTCCAATTTTGCTCATAGTGTCATCACCTTTAAGAATATGTGCCTTGATGAGAACACTGGGCATCTTTGGGTCAAGTTTCTTGTACAGAATATGAAGCGGGATGAAATGTCTTTTCTCGCCTGTTCCATAACAAATCCATAACTCTGACAGTCCCTGACTACTGAACATTCCAACTAATCTAAGTAGCACAATAATAACCTATCTATGTCATTTGACAGTACAATGACTCGATTGGAACCATTTCGAAAAGCCCACTCAACATGTGGCAGAACACGAAGGTCAGCCTCCCCAAATTTGCTGTTAAGTTCTTGAACAATATGGCCTGTACCTTTTGAATATATCGCTGCAGGCACTATCTCCCCATTGACAATCATTCCACTTGCAATAATTGGAAATTAATTGTTCACTGAAGCATCAGCAATGTTTTGGCGTGATAGGACCTCCAAGTTCATCTTGCTCGATGCTGATGACCAGAATGTATCAACTTGCACAGGTATAGATGTTGATTTTGTGAGGCAAGCAAGGTCAATTGTTCCACTTGTAGACCTTCGTCTGATTCTCTCACATTTTTTGACAGACAGTTCAAGATAACTGTCTAAAACAATGTGCAGTTCTTGCAAGGTGTACACTAATTTTGATATCTGTAGTACAGTCCAAACAACCTCTCCGACATTCTGCATGGATGAAATATTAACCATTCACGATTAGGACATATAGTCCACAACAACAGCAGATTTCAATGAGGACACCTTTTTTTAATTGAAATTCTTCAGCGGAAAGCTTTTTTTCCAAGCTCCCATACAAGTTTGTGCTTCACTGGTTTGGTTGCAGCTCCTCCATCAAATAATGAGTTTGTTGGAAGAAGACCATGTGACAGAATGCCCTTGAGAAATTCACCCCTTCCTTTGGCTACATCCATCTCTCTCTGTGTTTGCTAACCTGTTTTGCAGTAGCTGGTTGGACAAAATGCTTACTATGGTAATTAAAGCATGGAAGTTTAGGTTTAGTGATTATGTAAAACAGCTTTTTCTCTTTCAATACAAATCTCTTCAGCTTAAGTTCTGCATCTAGTTTCGATCCATGTTCCAGGACATCTAGTAGACGTGTCTTTATATCATTATCCACATATTATTTGGTCACGAATTTGTGTAGTCGCACAGGTTCACTCATTTCAAAGGGGTTTCCTTGCTGCTGCATGAAATGAGGAAGGCTGTCAATATGTTCATTAAAACATGGCCCTCTCTTTGCCACGGGTTCGTGGTGAGGAACAGTTTCACAATGATCCATTAATTTTGAATTTGTCTTCTCGCTGAAAACATTGCAAATAGAAAGGACTTCATGGTAAAGTAGCTGCCACTCAGTAACATATTCACTTTTACATGTCTAACCAACAGTTCCCAAGGAACTTTTCTGTGATCTCTGGATCGTCTGTTCGAGTTTCATATCTGGAGCCACAGCATTGAAACTTCCCTCTCTGTCTTTCACCCCAAATTGCCTTTGGATGAATCTTCTGTAGAGATATGGTTTTTCTACCTCTAGCTTCTTAATTCTTTGCAAATACCAGGACCCATATCTCAGGTGGTTTATGCAACTGAATTCTCAAAACACAGCAATCAGTGACTCAACAATCTTCACGTGCAGCTGCAGCTCCCAGTAATGTTCCCGATCAGCATGTATCAAATTTTTCACTAGATCTATCATGTGCATTTCCCCAGTACTTGCAACGTTCTGATTTTTCTTCACATTCGTTGACAAACTCGACAAACTTGGTTTTCAGGTTTTCTGACTTTGAACTGAGTGTACTGAATATTGTCTGTCTTTGCATTATGCCTTTTGAATTAAGTGCATCCTGTACCTTGTTCACTTTTGAGATAAGATATGCAAAACCTAATTTGCCATTCTTGTTCCAGAAAGCATTCCAACACAATGTTTCTATACCTTCAGATATGGTGAGCATGCCTTGCAACAAACTAACATAATGAGTTCTGCTCAATACTGACTGGACAGTTTTGTTTCCAAAGATTTCAGCTTCAAGTGCATCATCTAAGCCACATCCGCTGAGATAACTTCCTGCATAATGCAATGCAACTTTTGTCATGTGGAAAATGCCCATCATTGGATAAAGATCATCAGATTCTACTGGATTGCTCATAAAAATGTCAGCTCCAATACGAAAAACACCTTCATTGCAGAAAATTGGCAGGGTAGGCTGGTCCTCAAGCTAAGCATGCACATTTTGGACATTTATTACAGCTGTGTATAGTGTTGAGTAGTTGTGACTAGAGATGGTATTACTGGTAAAAACCTAACCTTCTTCAGTGGGACGGTATTCTGGGAGATCAGAGCATGAATTCCAGCCCACGAGTGAACTGACTTTTCTTCATCCTTCAATCCGCACCGAATAAGCAATATGATAAATTCAGTTAAATCAGTTTGCTGACTGCAGCATCAGGTAGAAGGAGATCCATGTCCTCAACCACTTTGAAACTTTCTGGTAGATTGGGACGTGTTGAAGTTTTCTGGTGATTTTGCACACGTTAGCAAGGCAGTTGGATTATAAATTTGCAGCTTAGTTTGTTTACGCCTACAGCTGATCCAGCTAGTTTTCCAGCAGCTACTTAGCTGGTACAGTCTTGCAAAAGCACCATGGCATTATCATACGTGCTGGATGTTCCAAACTGTCTTCAAAATCAAAAATATCAAGAGCAGCATTTGTAAATCCTTTCCTGGTAAAGTGACTTGGAAGTGGTGTGCTGTCAGATTCAGAAGATTATATAGCATGCGCTGCTAACAAGTTACTGCTCCATGCTATGTCATTTTAACTTGTTGATACACCAATCCAATAAGTTGAAGTAATGAGCTCTCGACTTTTGCACTTGTTATAGATTGTGTGGGAAGTCATCATGTGTAGCCACGTTTTCTGTTTGCCGTGATGTAATTCATAAAACACAATTTGGTCAAATACAGTAAATTTGCACAGCCGAAGTTCATGTGATTGTCTCCTCTTCTTTGCTTATATCTTTGTGGAGCTCTGGGACATCACACAATTTGTCATTAAGTCCAAAATCTAAATCTTTCAGAACGTTTCTTAAAATGGTTCCTGCTGATTTTACTCAATCCTGTGATCTCATTTTGGCAGCAGGAACTCCAGGAGTCATATCAGCTGAGAACACCATATGTGGCTCATTCTTTTTGTTAGACTGACATAAAACGAATTCTCTCATTGTACATTCTCACCAGAAAAATCTTAATTTCAGTATTATGGATCAATACAGTTTCATCAATGTTGCCCATTATTTCTCTGATCTCAAGGAGTGTGAACCCGTAGCCAGCACTCAAGACTGGCTTTAAAACTTCATTTGGTTTTTCAAAGAGTGCAAACTTTACAGAATGTTGGCTGTTACGTTGCTGCTGGGAGTTCAACGTATTTTCACATTTTCAAATGTATGCCCGCATGCAGTTCGGGGGCATACAAATCTGCAGCAAATACATTCACCTTGCTGTTTAGATCAGCTACTCGGCTGAAAACTTAATCTTGGAAGAAACTAGCTGCAGATAAAAACATTTGCCCTTTGAGACTCACATACTCTGTACTTTGTTCTTTTGTCAATTCCTTTGGCCCTTGTTCTGGGTAACCTGCAGATAACACAATAAAAATCTGCTGCGTTCTGATCAGTTGCAGGAGGTGGATGAGGGGTAGCCATTGATTTTCTAAGTGGATGGGCATTGGGTTTGTTTGTCGTCGGTTTCTCTGAAGACTCAGAATCTTGTTGTGATTCACCGGTTTTTGCTATTTTTTACAATAGTTTTCCAGGCTTTTTTCCATTGTATCTGTCAGGAGGTAAAGATCCTCTGCTGCCACCTGCTCATGTTTACAAATTTGAATCAATGGAAAACCTGGAGCAAAAAGCAATATTACCATAACCAATATGGTACCTAAAAAACATCATTAGAGAGTCGCCATTTCGGAAAATGGCAAAAGGGCTGCTCTGAGGAGGCACTTACTGTCTTTATAAGGTTACTTGACGAACAAAACCTATGTTTTGACACCAAAATGAAGTATATGGGGCTCATGGTTCCTGAAATATTACATCATCACTGCAACACATTCGCCATTTAAAAAAAATTTAGTCTCGAAAAAAATGGCTCAGATTAGCAATTTCTACAGAAGCTCAATTACTTCTCTAATGATACAAAAACACAAATCAAAAACGAAAATTTCTGGACAACATTTTTTTTTTACAGAGGTATATCAAGAGAACAGGACTATTAGGGGTGCCATTCTCTACTGACCACCAGGACCAGGAGCTGAATTTGGAAAGTCCATTGCCTAAATCATCGCCTTCTCTCATACTCAACTCCAGCTCCTTCATCTTGCTCCCTCACCACAATTTCCACCTTGAAGACCTCTCCAATTGCAACACCACCAACCTCCTGGACAGTTTGATCATGGAATTTACATTTCAGCAGATGGGCTATCCGTCACTGTTGTGACAATGTGACCCATCTGCCAATATCTAAATCAGGCTGTCAGACTTTTCAGCGAGTGAAGTACCCCACACACATCACTAGCCTCCTGCTAGTCCCCATCTTCAACAATGACAAACCCTCTCCCTCAACTGGACTAACCACTTGCTCGTCTGCATCAACTTTTGGTTCAACCATCAAGAACAATCACCTCCCCCAAGATCACCAACTGGAACTGAAACACTATGTGAAAGAAACCTGGTGAAGAGAACTGCAACAACACCACCTGCCACATCAAGGCGACCTTGTTCGTGACATCAACAACTTCAGTCTCTGAATCACCACCTGCACAGACGTCCTGGCAAATTTCAACTTGACAACCACCCCAAGAACAAGACCTCAAATTAGCTGGTACAACAACAATCTTTGATGCACCAAGGGGCACAGCAAGCACCTCTAACACAGCTTGAAAACACTCCCACAATTACATCGACAAACAAACCTTTGAATCCACCCTCCAGCATTACTACTAACAATGGAAAACCACAAGGCACACAAGAATGGATAGAAAACAGCAACAGCAGCTCAAAGGAACTATTCTCAATTGTAAAGCAGTTCACCTCACTTGCCATCGGCTACACCAGCACCGCCTCTGAGGAGGCGAGCCCATGAGCACTGCCCCCATTCCAATCCTCAATGCCGACCTAATCACAGGCACCTTCCGGGGCACCTGGAGATACACTACTGCCCTACCATTTTCAAAGAAACCCACAGCAGACCAGATATATGCACGGTAATTTACTGCCAAATTATAACACACAATCTGTTGTCTGTCAAATTCATGTTTGATAATATGCTGGTGATAAACACCATAAATTACATGAAAACACCTATAGTAAGATATTATCCCTGCTTTGAATGTAAGCATACCGGTGTACAATGAATCCAAACTCTACAATATAATACTATTTTCTCAAAGATGTATTTTACATATTAATGCACAACTTGCTCATATTAAACTGTCCTTGAAGATGAACAAGAAGAGGAATCATTTATAACGTTTATGGATTACTTTTATTACCGGCACGAACACCACCGTTTGTAGGACCTACCTCTTGAATAGCTGTCATGACAACATGTTGCACGGACTCTTCAAGGGTCATTATAACTTTAATATGTTCTGAAATATAAGGAAAGACAAGTTACAAAAACTGTAATAAAATGGTAATATGGAACCATCAGAGAGAGACAGAACATATAAAAAGAGGAACTCTATTAAAGGTAGGCTTTTGGCTGGTGAATATTCAGGAGGGAAAGAAAAGTACAAATCTGGTAAAGAACAAATGTGAAGGGAGTTGAAGGGCATTAATGAAAAGGACATAAAGCAAGAAAAAGCACAAGCAAGAGGCAGGACTACAAGTAAACGCAGAGTTGAAAAAATGAGGGTTCAAGATGAAATATGGAAATCAAAAGCTAATTTTAAAACAAAGACTTTACATGAATACAACTAACCACTAACATGGTTAGCTAGGACTATATTTACAGTGATGATGATGATGTCAAGGACTTAGGGTGAATACAAGGCCTTAATACAAGCACAAAGGTTTTCTCTCAAGTTCAGCAACCCATTCCAAGGGCCAAACTGGGTTGCGTTTGACCCACAACACTGGCTTCAACATGCTGCACACACGAAAGGTACGTTTATTCCTGTATTTCTGCCTTCCGGGCAGCCAGAATAAGACAACTGGAGATGACAGTGTCAAGGAAAACCTTTGAGAGTCCTGCCCTGCAAGTGGATTTTATTACATCAAGAACAGTTCAAATGTATGAGAGTAAAAGATGCTGAAAGAAGACACCGTTTTTTATTACATCCCTGTGACACAAGGTATCTACTTTGTGTGGTTCCAAGGCCAACACGCAATAAGAAAAGAGGCAGTAAGTCTTCCCCGTCTCAAAGAAAATATACAATTGGGTTTTACTGAAAGTTTATTCTAGCAAAACATCAAACATTACATTTTAAGACATGACAAGGAACAGAATCCACCTGTCCTGTTGTGAGGTTATTTTAGCTGCTTTTTATGGGCACGTTATTTTAGTTATAGGCCTGCAGTTTGTCCCCTTAAGCTTAGCAACAATTTATTTTTATTCGCTTTATTGTCTGAGTATAAGCTTCTGTCTGCCGTGATGTTTTATTTCTTTTTATCTCATACACTTTCAGTCTAGAAACGGTTTTCTTTCCTTTTAGTCTGACATTCTCTATCTGTGCTTTGCTCAAGGCTGTATCTGGTATTGGTATCAGTACAAAGTGGAACACCACAATCTCTGCCACTTCGTGGGAAACATACATGTTCTTACGTTATGCCAGTTTTCTCAGAGCACCAGCTGTTTTATTATAAAACATCCTTCTGTCCCCTATACGTTAGAGGGAAAGTTACAGCCTGAGAATTGCCACTGCATGCTGTTGCTTCATTGCAGCTGTTTGCTGAGACTTAACGTTTTCTCTGTCTACATGAGAGAGGACCCTTAGTAGACCAACAGCCCTCTTTGCTACTACCATATCCAGGTACAGGGGATGGTGTCTTCCTGGGAATCCGGAAGTGCAGATTAGGGCTAACAATGCTGTGCTCTTGTAGTGCTTTAGGGGCGTATGTAGGAATTGCAACACTTGCCATTCTGACACCTTGGTGGGACTTCTCTTATATTTCACTTTCTTTGTCACCACATTGCTATTATTATGTTTCATTGCAGTACATGCCATTTTATCTAGAACACACTTGATTCAATAAAATATAGTGAATTCATTTCTGCTTCTGTTTGTCTTTGCATGTGTGAGATGAATGTAACTGAGAGAAAAGGAT
Organism: Pleurodeles waltl; assembly: GCF_031143425.1. Taxonomy (NCBI): domain Eukaryota; kingdom Metazoa; phylum Chordata; class Amphibia; order Caudata; family Salamandridae; genus Pleurodeles; species Pleurodeles waltl. The sequence goes on from NC_090443.1 coordinate 837,826,968, forward strand.
GAGATCTGTTATAACATGATTTCCTTGAGAAATAAGAATGGCATTCATTCGACTGCCACAAATCACCGCCACTTTCAGGTGCTGGTGAGTTACTGCTAGCTGGCCAGAAGGGTTAGACCAATAGTGCTCACACAATGGAATTGGACTCAGTTCCCTACAACCTTGTGGTGCAGCCGCACGAATCCAGCAGTTTCATTAGTATAATGAGAGCCAACATGACATGGCGCCACCAACGTTTGGTCAGGCACTGAATTACGTATCATCCTGAGTATCTCTGTCTCACTTCGTCTTAAAGGTACCCGAATACTATATACGGAGATGTCCATGGTATTGAGGATTTCCTCCTCAGCTAGATAGGAAACACATATTTTAGAATGAAGGTTGTTCAAGCTTGAACCTTAAAAGGATTAATCCCCAATTTGTGTACTTATCTCTGAACCAGAACATTTACCATGGCAAACCCGCAACAGGCGGTAATTGCAGTAAACATGAGGCCCCCCCAGCATTTACTAAATAATGGCCTTACAGCCCAGGGAGGTGCTGTAACATTTGTGGTTGAGGCTCATACAGCTTATAGAACAGAAATGTTCTACTCTTAGGTCAATTTTCCAGATGTTGGTAGGAATACTAATACATTTCATCATTGTACACATACATACCGGGCATACGCATACATAGAGATACCTTTATATTTTCAAGACCAACAGAACTAGCTTGATGGTGCCCTACCCCATACAACACTACAAGATAGGCTAAGTCCTCTGAGTAATGATGGTCCTACCTTCCTCAATTGCCCACATACACACCGCGTCCTGAAGCAGGCACCTTGGCAGTAGCTGAGGTTCACCGCTTATACATTGAGCTTGTAGTAACATATAGACTATCATTGCAATTTGTAAAGCAAACATTAAATACACATGCCACTCCAGCACAACAGCATGCAGGTACACCAAGCATAAACCCTGCAACAGTGCATTCGATCATGGGTAAAGTACTTGCCAAACGTGAAAAAATTCTGTTTGGTTAGCTCAAAAAATAAACACGCTGGAAGCTGTGTTTCCCCACATAGGACCTCAAGATAAACAATGAATTCTCATTATGTGCTTGCCATTTGGGATAGTTCCTGCAGCAGATAGCTGCAAACACTTGGGGCACAGCATTTGCCACGCTCTTCACTACCACGCACGGTACACCACCACATGCCAATTTTCCAGAGGTGTTAAAACAGATTCAAGATGAATATGGGGCTGTCCCGGTCCTATATTCTGGGATGCAATTAATGGGCAATTTTGCTACAGTGTCCTCAATAATATTGAGTAACCTTAAAGGTGAAACAGTAGCACTAGCAGTGCGTATGCGGCTCTGGGATGTTCCTACACAGGATCAAGAATGTGAGCTGCCTAAAATTATTGCTGAAACCTATTCAAATATAGGTTGGGCTAGTTTGGGAGCCAGACCTAGTAAACCACAATTACCAGGCAAATCCAATAATGATTCTACCAAGCAAGCAGCTGAAGGTTCCAAAAAAACATTGGGATAAACAAAAACAAACATGTAAAAATAACAGGGGAGAATCTCCACATACGGAGAGCCCTGAAAAACGTTATAACTTAAGAATTAGGGCTAATATAAAAACTCCTGATAGATATCATTATACTAATACACGTCAATCTCGTTCCTTTCAGGACTCACTGGATAAACGCAGTGAGAGAGGTGAGCGATCAGAACAATGAACAGAGTACATGAAACCAAAAAAAGATTCACAAAGCTCAGCAGAAGTTTCAATTAAAAAAGAAGAGAAACTTCCACAACAAAAAACCCAATTCAAAAAGAAGGTGACAGCTATTTCTGCACGAAATGCCACACAATATGAGAGTTTAATTGAAGAGCAAGATCTAGGTACTGGCTCTGATTAACAGCACAGCAGAATGCACAATAGTTTGTCGGAATCTTCAAAAGCATCTGGAGGTGGACTCAGTGGCGCCCTTCAAAATGTTGAGTTGCATCAATCAACTCCTCACCACAGGGCACAGGCCCCTTGGCGATGACAACCTACTTATGGGAACACCTGATCAGAAGTGTAGGAGTGCTTTAAATGGGCAGGTTCTGTACATCTGCACTTGTGTTAGTTGAGAGTCACTATGAGCAGTTGTCAGTAGGGATGCATTATCAACAGGAGAGTAACAGCATTTCTAGGTATACCAGTGAGCTTCAAACCCATATCCTGTTCTTTTTTTTTCAGGATACACTTCCTTAGTGGAAACATGACTGTAACATGGAGTACCTTTTTTTAAAACTAAATAAACAAACAGTGGTTCTCGTTCCAGCCCCAACGATGTTCACAGTATCGTATGGGTCTTCCAAACATTTATATCCTATTTCATACTTGTTTTTATTTGTGAAAAGATCACTGTACTGACTAAGGGGTGCTGAGGATCAGCTCTGTTTACTTTAATTTCTTTGATGAACAGATACTTCAGCACAAGTCGGGATATTTCCAGCTATGTGTTTCTCTTTCCACTTGCTGCAGGAGAAGGCTGCCTTGAGAAATCCAATTTATATTTGTTGAAAATGAGCTTGATTCCCTAAGACTCTTTTACGAGTTGGGAGAACTGAGGATCTCTCAAGCTATCCATTTACCTGCGATAACTGCTATTGTGAATAGAGAAATGGATTTGGAAATAATCAAGCAAACACAGAAACTTCAAATGATCTTGATGACCACAGTATGTTTTGTTTCATAAGAACAAATTTCTTACCTTCGGTAACACTTTTTCTGGTGGATACAGTATCTATCTGTGGATTGCTCACCTTTTGAATTCTCCCAATGCGCCAGAATTCAACAGAAATTTCTTTCTAGCTCCCACGTTGACGAGGATGTCACAATAGCACAGCTCCTCACACGACTCCGTTTTATGCCATTGGAGCCGTAAGAAGTCCTCGCCGGCGTGCTGATGTCAGTTTCATCCACTTTTTACTGTGCCTTTGAGGCAAATGAGTGAATACCAACATCACAAGCACAACAAGTGTGAACTTAATATATAAAGATATATGACTATACATCATTGTATAAACATTCATTTTGAATGAATATATATATATATATATATATATATATATATAAAAATTTCAGAAATACATATCATTCTTGGTGTGACCAGACAGGCACCCACACCCTTCTTGGCCAATCCGGGGCTCTTAGCATGACTTGTGCCCGCTGTTGGCGAATTTTCCTCAGAACTCGGGGAACCAAAGGTATGGGAGGAAACGCGTAAAGCAGCCGGTCGCTCCAGCTCAGCTGAAAAGCGTACCCCAATGTTCCCTGCATCAGATACTGGAGGCTACAGAACAACGAGCAGTGCGCATTCTCATGAATGGCAAACAGGTCTATCTGAGACGCTCCCCACAACTGGAAAACATGAAGAACTACCTCCGGATGGAGACGCCACTTGTGATCGACTGGAAAGTGCTGGTTGAGACCATCTGCACATACATTGAGAACTTTGGCCAAATGGTTTGCTACTACTCGAATCCGATGGTCCCGAGCTCAGGACCAGAGCTGCAGAGCCTCTCTGCAGAGAAGGTACGACCCTACTACTCTCTGTTTGTTGATGTACCACATCGCAGTAGTGTTGTCTGTTGAGACTTGAACCGACTGACACGAAGGGACGGGAGGAAGGCTTGAAGAGCTAGACTTATCGGCCGCAACTGCAACAGATTGATGTGAAACATCTGTTCTACTGGAGACAAAAGACCTTTGATATCCAGATCCCCTGTATATGCTCTCCACCTTAGAGTGGAAGCATCCATTATGACTGAGGGCACCAGAGGTGGAAGACAAAACGGCCTTCTTTGAGACATGTTTCCATCCACACTCCACCATCGAAGATCTGCAGATCTGCTGCAGCAAACCTGGAGATTGGTATTGATTCCTTGATTTCCCCTTGTGTTCAAACCACTGCCTGCGGAGGCACCACTGGAGAGCCCTCATGTGCCAACATGCCCGAGTGACCAACAGAATACAGGAAGCGAACAGACTGAGCAGGTGTAGGACCTTTAGGACTGCAACAACGACTCCATTTTTAAACATTGGAATCATAGCCTGTATGTCCCAAATCATCTGAAGAAGATGGTAGGCATGATTCAATGATGTGTCCAGTACCGTCCCTAAGAACAGGAGGCGCTGAGAGGACTCCTGGTGAGATTTGGGCATGTTCAACTAAAAGCTCAGGTTGGACAACAACTGGGTTGTCACCTGCAAATGGTACAGCACCAACCCTGGGGACTTGGCTTTGATCAGTCAATCATCCAGGTAAGGGAATACTGATATTCCCTTCCTTTTGAGATGCACTGCAACCACTGCCATCACCTTCATGAAAACTCGAGGTGCGGAAGAAAGACCAAAAGGAAGTACTGCAAAATGGTAGTGCTGCGACCCCACCACGAAACAAAGATACTTTCTGTGTGACTTCAGAATGGGGATGAGAAAATACACATCCTGCACGTCGATAGAAACCATCCAGTCTTATTTGTGCAGGTCAAGAAGCACCTGTGCTAGGGTCAGCGTTTTGTATTTTTCCGACTTGAGGAACCAATTCAAAATCCTCAGGTCCAGAATTGGCCTCAAACGACCATTTTTCTTGGGAATCAGGAAATACCTTGAATAAAATCCCTGACCCTTTTCCTGCTCCGGAACCAACTCAACTGTGCCCATTAACAGTAGATTTTGTACCTCCTGTTGAAGCAACAGTAAATGCTCTTCTGAGCAAAAAGAATGTTGGGGAGGGAAAGGAGAGGGAAACTCCTGAAAGGGAAGGGCATGACCGTTTCCTACAATGCTCTGCACCCACGAGTCTGATGTTGTTAACTCCCATTCTTGTAGAAAATGAAACAACCTTCCCCCTATGGGTAACACATGCTTTTGAAAGGGAAGAGAACTAGGATTGCTTCCCTAACTGTCTTCAGAGGAGGATGGAGAGGAGGAGGAAGGCTGCTGATTGGCACCACATGATCTAAGTCTTCCACGACCTATGTAGGACCTGTGGAGGAGATTGGCAGTTTGTTGACCCTGGAACTGCTGTCTCCCACGAAAGGAGGAACTATGGAGAAAAAACACCTACACCTAAGGAAAGGTATATAAGTCAATGAAAGCGACTGAAGACCTAATGACTTAGCAGTGGCTTTGCTGTCTTTAAACCGTTCAAGTGCAGAGGTCCATCAAGGTGTATTGCACATCCTAGGAAAACCCCAAAACTTTAATCCATGCATGCCTCCTATTGGCCACTGAGGTTCCCATAGCTCTGCCAACAGAATTGGCTGTATCTAGGCCAGATTGAATAACCTGTCCAGCTTCTGTTTGACTGTCATGTAACTAATCCTGAAAATGTTCCTGCACCTCCTGTGGCAGATTGGCAACAACCTCTCTTGCCGAGTTCATTAGTGCATGGATACACCTGCCCAACAAACATGTAGCATTAACCGACTTTAGTGCCATACTACATGAAAAGATCTTCTTTGCAGATTGTTTTGTGCTTTTAGATTCCCTATCTGCCGGAATTGTAGGGAAGGAACCAGGAGCTGGCTTTGAAGAGCAAGAAGCCTTGACCAACAGACTCTCAGGTGAAGGATGCTGAGTTAGAAATTGCGGGTCACCTGGCGCAGCTTTATATCTTCTGGCAATCACCTTGGATACAGCCAGAGTAGTGACTGGTTTCGCCACAGGTCCAGGACAGGCTCAGTCAAAGCATCATTAAAAGGAAGCAAAGGCTCTAAGGTAGCAGAAGAGGTGTTAAGCACTTCAGTTTGAATGTTTGTTTTTAACTCGGAAGTGGGTAACTGCAGTTCCAAACCCCACAGTAACCAGTAACTTTTGGAGGAGGAATCCCACCAGGCAATAACAACTCCCACTCCTGAGAAGTATCCAAACCACTAGCCTCATCAATACCTTCAAAACCTTGAAAAGGTAAAGGAATTTCTCCCTCCAGTTCTTGTTGCTTCTCATAGTATTGCTGCTCTTCTATGAGCCTCAAGGCTGCTCTTCTAGACCTCAGTCTACATTCCAGTCTTGGTGTCGATAAAACATGTGCTGACGTCGATGACTCCTTTCGCCCCGCCTTTGAAGCTGGCGCCAGGATGTCACCTTGAGTGGAGTGACTCGACGTAAGACAAGATCTATCTGACATCGGCACCAGCAGAGCCGTCAACTCCGATGTCTTTAGAGCCGATGGCATGAAAGGCAACAGAGGAGCCTGAATGTATGGCACCGGGAGTCCTCCAAGATTAAATGCCAAATGTCACGTCGGGCCCGCAGGCGCATCAGCAGGGGCCAAAGCTCTATTGAAAATGCTAAATATAGCATTTAAAAATGCAGAAGGGTCTGTCACCTGAGTGGGAAAACCCAGATACTCCTGCTGAGGCTGAGCTTGATTTGACTCCTGATTCCCAATCTCCTGATCCGTTAGAGTAACAGGAGAGAATTTAACAGGACTGGTCAGCGATGCCAAAAATCTCCACCAAAGACGGTGCCAGCGACACTTCAGGCAACTTCAGTTGAGGAGGAGACAAGTTAGGAATAATCTCCCAAGTCGACCGGCACTGAGATTTAGAAGCCGGGGATGAACTTTCAACATGAGAGGAACAACGCTGTGAGCTATGATGCCGCTGCTTATTATGCAACTTCGATGATCGATGCAACAAAGACTCCTCTTGATGACTCGATTTCTTTCGACCACATTTCTCTTTTTTGGCTTTCGAGAGGAACAGTTTGGTTTCTCTTTCCTTCAAAGCCTTAGGGTTCATCCTCTGGCACGAAGGACAACCTGCAACATTATGGTCGGAACCACAAAGGAGACACCAAAGGCAATCTTCATGCAGATCAGTGACTGACACATGACCTCCACACTCTTTACACGGCTTAAACCCTGACTTCTTCATCGGTGACACTGTAACCCAACGAGACTTCAATAAAGAAAACAACCTCGAAACAATGTAATGAACAGGAGAGGTAGAAAACCAGTTAGTGTTGAAGGCATGGAACTGATTTCTGCATGCCGGTAAGAACATCTTATGCCTCTGATGAAGTGAGACGGAGTCGTGTGAGGAGCTGTGCTATTGTAACGTCATCGTCGACTTGGAGAGCTAAAAAGAAGTTCCCGTTTAATTCTGTTGCATTGGGAGAGTTCAAAAAGTGAGGAATTCACAGGTAGCTGTATCCATCAGAAATATATGGTAAGCAAAACAATCTTCAGTGGGTGGGACTGATAAATTAATATTTGATGCACCAAATAAATAAATACTTTTAGTGCAGGACACTTAGAATTATAATCGTAGACTTTGGCTAAAACAAGTATTGTTCAAATGTGGCATAAGAACCAAGTCTGTGCAAGGTTTCAGATTCTGCCCTCAAGTGTGGGCGAAGTGGGAAAAACTGCAAACTTGGCTCATCGGAGGTAGCGCAGATTGTTAATATGCCTGCTGCAAAGAACGTGTATCATGCAAAGAACAGTATTTTATGTGCATAGCACAGTGGGTTACCACTTTTGTCACAGAGCTTCTTTTGTGATTGTGCAGTTCAGAAATTACAATCATAATCTAGCACAGTTTCTGAAAAGCCAACAAAGAAACTACATGGAACAAATTAGAAAGTAACATTTTTTCCCCAGTCTTTCATTATCCTTATGCTGCTTAAAAAGGTTTGGTTGCATAGAAATACACTATTATTAAAGTTAATGCTAGCCACTGTGTTATGTTCTGAATCCTGAGTTTGTGTTTCTCCAGAACAACCACTCTTAGAAAATGCCTACCAGTATGGATGACATGTGAATCCTACACCTTGTTCACAACCTACACTGGTATGAGAGGTGCTATAAATCAAATGAAATACATGTGATAGAGAGACTATGGAGAGGTGAGAGGCCCTTATGGTTTTACTTCCTTTCCCTAACACATATTATATGAAAAAGCTTTCACAGATCTTATGCACCTAAAAAATAAAAAACAAAAATCGTTTGGGAAATGTAGAATCTGACTTGAGGATTCAACTTTCCCTAAATAACACCAAACATTGAAAGGTTTGTAGCCCAGATGCAGCACCAACCTTCCCATTAAAGTTTTTCAATTTTTGCATATTTTTTCAATATAAAATGATCATATATTTACTCATTTGAGTATTTGTTTGGTGTGTACTTGTTTGTGTATTTTTTGCGAAGTACTGCTTTCATGCTTAAAACTGAAATCGTACAAATTTTTTGGGGGTCCCCGGCTTCCAGTAGTGATTCAGTGGGGGTCCTCAGGAGTCAAAACGTTGGGAAACACTACTCTGAAGCGTATTTCAGGAATTGGGTGGACCGAGGATGTCTCAGCCTACGTAGCTCCATGGACTCTAGACTAGCAAGGGTTTTCCCAGTGTCCTGCGCGGTCAGTCTGCCCATGTCAGAAAGTTATGTGTTTATCTGGGAATTAAAGAGTTTTACAATCTCCCTAGCAGCTAGCCTCTTTCTCAAACTATCCTTGAAGATCAAAAAGATTTTATTTAAACGTCTGGAAATTGTAGAGAGTTAAGCAGTTATTCGCTGTACATGTCAGAATGATTTTTGGTGCTCGGCTTGGTTTTAATCTGGATTTAGTGCAGCGCGGAACCCATAAACAAAGGCTGTGACAATATGGCACGTAATCCATTGAAATTAAAAATGATTGTACTTCTGTTTAATCCGATGGCAGTTTTCTATTTGTGTAGCAAATATATGTGCAACTGTAGTAAAAACATAAATTTTACACGACAAAATATATTTCATGTACGATTGTTTAGTTTCAAATGTATTCCACTACACATGCATAGGACATATTGACTCTGTCCTAATGCCCGAGAAGAGAAGTTAGGCAAGAAATGGGGGGAATGAGAAAAGGTAGCAGAGGATTACCATGCCCTCTAAATACCCCGTTTTTTGATCCCGTGAATGACGCATGTAGTTTCTTTAGAACGAAGATGATACACACTGGAGGCCTCCGAGTTTAATGTATTGCTCTACATAAGCAATTACAGAAGTGCTCCGCATTCTGTGTGGATGCATTTAACTGACTGCATCTGATACCTAAATATTTCATTAAGGCAATATCATAACGTCTATCCTGAAAGGGGCCATGGGACTGAACCTTGATTAATACTATTTTAGAAGATGAATTTACCTTGCTGTATACATAAACGTGTATTTGTCTGTAAGCTATTTGTGAACCTTGAATATTCCCTCTGCTGTTTTTGAACAGACACCGACTGCAACTCGCAATGGGGTCGCAATGACCCACCTCATGAATATTCATTCAATATACTCGCAAATAGCGAGTATGGGCACTCGCTAACATGGAGGCCTGCTGACGTCAGCAGGCCTCCATGTTAGCGACCTGCTTGTCAATAAAGCAGGTTTTTTTTTTTTTTTGAAGTGTAGCCCGTTTTCCCTAAGGGAAAACGAGCTGCACTACAAAAAAAAAACGAAACCTTTAGTTTCGGATTTTTCAGGGCAGGGAGTGGTCCCTTGGACCACTCCCTGCCCTGAAAAAATATTTTTGGGTGCAATCACAAACTGGAAGGGGTCCCATGGGGACCCCTTCCAATTTGCGATTGGGTTACCATCCACTTGAAGTGGATGGTAACTGCGATGCCATTTGCGACCGCATATGCTGTCGCAAATGGTATTGCATCCCAATGCGACTCGCAAATAGGAAGGGAACACCCCTTCCTGCATTGGGATACGCGTTTTGCGACTCGCAAACGGCAAATTTTGCCGTTTGCGAGTCGCAAAACGTTTCGTACATCTGGCCCCTGGTTACTACCAACGTGATCCTAGAATTCACAGAAAACGTTTGCCATCACAAAATCGGGCATACAGACAGATGTCACTACAGCAGTCTGTCCCTCAAAGGAAAATAAAATCAGCATAATTCCTTCACAAACGCCCCCAAACTAATATCAGGGGAGACCCAGATTCCCATATAAACATAACAACCATGCATACGTTTTTAAACAAATACATAACAAAATGATTACTGCAATCGAAGAGATGGCATGTTCCCCTTATCTTACCTCACTTTGCCTGATCCCTAAGGGACCATCTATCAGAACACAACACATCACCTCAGTACCTCACATTAGAAAGAGCCTACAATAAATCTGAACAGAGTGGACATAATCTTTGCAAATATTAAAAGTATAAACACAATCGCCTGCCAACTGGAACAACTAAAGATACAAAACCAAACAGCATTTGCGCCCAGGCGATAAAACTATCAACCTTCTTTCGACATTTCCACATTTTCAGATTGAATGTTATCTCGAAAAGTCTTCTCTAACTATATTCCTAAAACCCTGCATATAAATTGACCTTGAACTAAATCTAGTGATTGCTCTTGCTCTTTCCATTCTATAAAATGACCCTCTCTTTAACATCCAACCTTTGCATGCCTATCTCTGAGTGTAGCCTGTCTGTCTTACTATTTTATTCCTGCAAACTGGCCATACCCTACCTAAACCACAAACTATCTATATGTAACCATTCCTTAAATCGAACACTATATAACCTCCTTTAGCATACTGTACAAGTTGGATTATTATTTGAGTTGGGTGACTACTCACTTCCAGGAATAATTTCAACCATCCTCAGGGTGACCCCTCAAAGCCATTTAATGGCACAGGCCAGACAGGCATAACATAACTTAGGGCACTTTGCAAAATATTTATGCAGTATTATAACAGTAATAAAGTCAAATGCAAAACAATAAAAATATAAACCGAATCAGCAAAATTTACACAAACACGACACCAAAATGACAAAAATTCAATATTGTGATCCAGAGCTATGGATTTTTAAAGATGGAAGTAGGAATGGTTTAAAGAAGCAGAAAATACCAATGATAGTCAATGGTCATGGTAGACTTGGGCCTGAGAGTAATTTCAGGCTTGCCGTAGTGAAGCATGGATGGATACACCAACCAGTTTCACCCTGGTCACGGATTCTGTCTCCTGACCTTGGCAAAGGCAAACCTGTCTGTCCTTTCTGCACCTGGACGACACTCAAGGCTCTTCCGCCTCACGAAGATACACCACGCTGACCTCCAAGCCCTGGACCCTGGATGCACCAACAACCACTGCTTCTGCTCATCTCCGCGTACCACCAAAGGACCATTCCTCTGCCAACAGAGCCGCCTCACCTTCAGCACCGAAGCAACCAATGCACCTGACACATTGATCAAGACCACCACAACACAAATCCAGTGCATCTTACTCAACGAACGTTCACTAGTTAAACACGCCACCAAGGTCTGGGACACGATCTCCTCCATCACTACAGATGTCATCTTCCTCACAGAAACCTGGCTCCACCCCACCTCCGCACCAGACATCGGCACCATGAACCCTGAAGGTTATAGGATAACACAAGAGGACTTAACCAACAAGCACATAGGCGGACTCACCATCATCAACAGGGATACCTTCTGCTGCACAACATCCCCTGACAAACCGACACCAGTACTGGACTACCTCAACTTCCAACTCCACACAGACAGAAAACGCACCATCAGAGGCACCCTTGCCTATATTCCACCAGGACCATGCCCCAGCTTCTGCAATGCCATCCTGAAACTCATTGCCCCATAAGCAATCAACACTGAGCACTACATATTCCAAAGGAACCTCAACGTCCACCTCGACGATCCCAGTGACGCCAACTCCACGACCTCCTGGAAACCTTAAGCAAAACTCGCATCAAGCAGCTCATCACCGACCCTACCCAAATTGCAGGACACACAGTAGACCCCATCTTCACCTCCAGCGACAGAGTCAGACATCCACACCACTTACCTGGTCTGACCACAACAACATAAACTTCACCATCTCTGGATCCACATACACCATCATCGTGCCCATCAAATTCATGCAAAGAAACTGGAAAAAGGTATCAGAAGACCAGTGGAACGACACTCTCTGCTGCCACCTCCTAGATTATACACACAGCCCTAAACAAGCAGCACAGAGCTTCTCCCAGTTGATTACACAAGCCGCTGATTGCATCATCCCTGCCAAGACAGCCAAGTTCAAAGAACAAAGCAAAAGAGCAAGCTGGTTCACCGAGAAACTGCACTCCTCCAATTGCAACTGCCGACAAACTGAAAGAAAGCAGCGCATCAGAAAAAAAAACAGAAGACTGCACCACCTTCATGACTGCCCTCAACCAGTAGCACCGCCTCCTGAAAGAAACTAAGAAGAGCGCACTAGTTGATCGCATCAAAGCCAGCACAAACTACAGCAAAGAACTCTTCGCCATTGTGAAGGAGTTCACCAATCCTCCAGCCACTGAGAACGACATCTTCCCTCCTAGGAACTGTGCCACAACCTTGCGGACTTCTTCCATGACAAGATCTTGGCTATCTAAGAAAACTAACGCTAACCCTCCACCGCAGACAGCATCAACCAGCTTGAATGCACAAACACGAACCCCGAATTCCTTGTCACCCACTGGGAACTCCTCACCACACAAAACACTATCTCCATCATGAAGTTCATACACTCAGGTGCACCCACAGACCCTTGTCCCCACCCCGTCTTCAACCTCGGAGGTAAGACAATCGGCAACGAGCTCAGGAAGGTCCTGAATACCTCCATTAATGCAGCATCCTTCCCAGAGGTCTGGAAACAAGCTGAAGTGAGGCCCCTACTGACAAAAAACACCTGCCAACCCAGGCAAATTAAAGAACTACTGGCCCATCTCCCTGCTCCCCTATCCAGCAAAATTCTTCGAGAAAGTGATCAACCAGCAACTCACCCAACACCTAGAAGACCAAAACCTCCTGGACCCCTCCCAATCTGGATTTTGAGCTAACCACAGCACCGAGCCACCCTAATTACAGCCACAGATGACTTCAGAGCCCTCCTAGACTGTGGGAAAGTAGCAGCCATCATCCTCTTGGACATGTTTGCCGCGTTTGAGTGTGTCTCCAACCACATCTGATCAACAGACTTCACCACATCGGGATTCAAGGAAACACTCTCAAAAGGATATTCTCGTACCTCACCGGAAGAACCCAAAGGGTCAGTCTCTTAATGTTCAACTCAGAGCCCAAGAAGATCATGTGTGGAGCCCCCTAAGGATCGACCCTCAGCCTGACCCTCTTCAACACATACATGACCCCCCTGGCCATCACCGTCAGATCACATGGACTCAACATCATCTCCTAAGCCGACGACACACAGCTTATCCTCTCACTGTCCAGAGATCCCTCCACCACAAAAGCTAACTTTCACAGATGCATGATAAATGTAGTGGACTGGATGAAGGACAACTGTCTGAAACTCAACACCAAAAAAACTGTCCTCTACTTTGGGAACAACACCTCGCCATGGACTGACACATGGTGGCCTGCAGAGCTTGTCACACCCCCACCTCAACAGACCACACCCGCAACCTAAACATCGTCCTGAATAGCAAGCTATCCATGAAGAAACAAGATGAGGCAGTCTCATCTGCCTGTTCCACACCCTTTGCATGCTCCGCAAGATCTTCATGTGGCTCCCGGCAGACACCCGAAGGACCGTCATGCAGGCCCTCATCAGCAGTAGACTGCACTATGGAAACACGCTCTGAATCACAGCATGCCTCCTGAAGAGACTCCAGACAATACAGAACTCAGCGGCAAGACTGGTACTGAACCTCCGCAGAAGGACCACATCACACCCTATCTCAAAAAACTACACTGGCCTCCTCAAAATCCAGAAGAGATGTCAGCTCAAGATGCTGACCCACACCTACAAGGCCCTAAATAATGAAGGATCAGCATACACCAACAGACCAGACACTTCCAAACAGCTTCCCTCTCCCACGCAGACACTCCACAGATCCATCGAGTCAAAAGTGGAGGATGCTCATTCTCACACCTGGCAGCCAAGGCTTGGAACAACCTCTTCCTGCTCCTCAGGACTGCACTGTCACTCCAGCTATTCAGAAGAGAACAAAAGACCTGGATGTTCAAATGTTCATTCCCATTCCTACACGCAGCAGAATACAGCTCCAGCGTCTTGAGACCCTCATGGGTAATCTGCTGCAGTCTATAAATGTTTGGTTGATTGAACTATTCCTTTAGTCCCAATCCACCACAGAAGTACATTTCTAAATCCCCTCAGGGCCTCAAGGAAGGTACTTGAATACTCACAGGGTGCCAGGCAGAGGCCAACAGAAGGGTCCAGCTGCCACTGGTCAGCTGGGGAGTTGCCGGAAAGGCCTCTTGTAGCTTGTTATATCACTGCAGCTTTAACAGGAGATCAGCCTTATGACCCTTGGAGTCTGCTTCGTATGGGCACAAGAGAAAGCATGTCCAGTCCTTCAGGGCTTTTCTCAGGTCACTCAGTCTTTTGTTCCTTCTCAAGAACAAACAGTGTTCTGAATTGGGGCCTAGAGATGCCACATTTATGCCTGGCATGACCTAACAGAAATGGGGGGTGGAATGTCTTCTGGGTATTCCCCAACCAATTGGGTAGGTGTACCGGGGGCCAATCACATCCACTTTGGGCATTTTCAAAATGGTGAAAGTCTTTAGCTACACTCAACTTGGGCATGGTGTGTGTGTGTGTGTGTGTGCGCACACAAAGTTATTTCTAGGCCTCTCCCATATCTGACACTAAAATCCAGTTTGAGGCAGACACTGTATCCCAAATAAATCTAGAGGCAGATGTTTGGTAGGTAGGATAAAAGCAGTGATTTCCAGCAAACAGACAGTTAATACACAACAATTGTCTTGACCTCCTGTTTCCTTCCTTTCAAGTGTGTTGCAAATGTTATCTGCAAGTCCCAGCAGACCAGTCAAGCAGCATTTGACACTGCCTCTCGATTAGACCCTGTAATGTCATTTAGGATGCTCTCAACACCCCCTGCATATTCTATGAGGTTTGGAGGAATCATTTCTGCCCATTCAGGTCGCCCTGTCAATCACAGTCACCTACTGTGTAACTCCCGGGAAGAACTTCACACTTATTTACATGCTATTCAGGAGAAATTGAAGAATATATACAAATTAGTCTCCAGGAACTCCAGGCAGGGAAAAGCAAACTTTCTAAAAGTTACTTTTTCTTAATATTTATAAAAAATCGGACTTTACAATTTAATTGGATTTTTAATGAATATTAAAAATAGTTGTTTGATTATATTAGATCAGATCAGAAACATCTTTATTCTGATAGTCAAATATCCATAAAAGTAAACCACATTAAAAGCATACAGGCCTGTATTATACAAGATAAAACCTGACATGTAACAAAATGGTAAAAGTTGGGTTAAAAACAGTCTATAATCACTATAAAGTCAGCAGGTCTATTTTAATCAGGAAGCATTGTGCGTCATGCCCGAACAGCGATTCTAAGCAATGAGCCTACATGTAAACATCTCCAGATCCGGCATTTGGTTTAAGAAATTTAATTAAAAGCTACCCTAAAATTTGTATATTATAAATAACATTTACAAATAAGTGCAAAGAGTAACACTGCATAGTCTGACCAGAGTTCCTATCACAAGGGCAAGAGCACACATCAAGATTTGGTTGATAGCCCAATGGAAAACATAATAGATATTTAAATGTGCCAGCCCTAAATCAAAACTGCAAACTTCGTTCCCAGCTCCCCCTTGCTAAATAGAGACATTTAGTAGGAGGGTTAACTGCAACCATACTCAAATAATCCATCACAGTTGACTTCCTCCTATTTTCATTATGTCTCATGGTTCACTTAAAGTTAAGCAGAGTGTGCTGCACAAATTTGTTTGGCCATTTGATTATTTTTCTGGCAAGAGCCTTTCCCGAGATACAGTATTAGGATTTTAATTTGTACTCTGGTTTTCTATATAGGACAGTTGGGCCTCTCCCAATGGAGAATATTTTTGGGTGCTAGACACTGTAAGGACATGTTAACATTAAATGCCTATTTTAAATATTGCACCCCGACTTGTGGGCCACAAGACCTACATAGGGGGTTGCTTATTAATATTTAAAAGGGAGGTTTTGACTTGTGAAAAGAGTTCATTTTAACATGTTGAATTGCAGTTTTTACACTGCTGCATCCAGGCTACAAAAGGTGGCATGATGATATCAGCTCTGCCACTATAGTGAATGGCACAACAGGAGCTGCAGTCCACTAATGGAATTTAACTTCCAGTCTCGGGGAACATTTTATACCATATACTAGGGACTTATAGGCAAGTTAAATATACTAATTAAGATTATGTCAATTTGGTCAAATTAAAAAGGGAGAGCACAGGTACTATACTACTAGTTAGCATGGATAAAATGCACAGAAGTATAAACCCAGCAAAAATATAGGGTCTAGCAAGAACAAATCTGGGGTGACCATGCTGAAAAGGACAGTTTCCACACCTATCTACTCGTCCCACATTCCATTTGCAGAAATGTTTTCGAATGATCGAACCTAACTCCTATTAACTTAATTTACAACAAATAAACTGGTGGACATGCATGAAAGAGTTTCCTTAAGGCACAAGACTAGTCCCAATAACCAACAATAACTAATAAACACAGGCTTAACCCATAACGTTGGGTTCAGGAGTAGCATGCTACAGTACTTTTTTTCACCTTATTTATTAGTTTACATCATGCTATAAAACAAACACATACAGGCACTCAGTACCAAAGGACAAAACAGCTGCAAGGATAGAGTACATATTGCAAGAGATCAATAGCATTGAGTAGTGTAACAACAATGATGACATTTCTGAGACTTAGGAAGTACATGCATAGAAATCAATCAATCATAGTATTTATAGAGTGCACTACGTACCCGTTAGGGTTTCAAGGCACTGGGAGGGGTGGGGGGGGCTGCTGCTACTGGTCGAAGAGCCAGGTCTTGAGGAGTCTCCTGAAGGTGAGAAGATCCTGGGTCTGTCGCAGGGTGGTCGGGAGGGCGTTCCAGGTCTTGGTGCCGAGATAGGAGAAGGATCTGCCGCCGGAGGTCTTGCGTTGGAAGCGGAGGACGATGGCGAGGGCGAGGTTGGCGGAGCGGAGTTGGCGGGAGGGGACGTAGAAGTTGAGTCTGTTGTTCAGGTAGACAGGTCCGGCGTTGTGGAGCGCCTTGTGTGCGTGGGTGAGGAGTTTGAAGGTGATCCTCTAGTCCACGGGGAGCCAGTGGAGATCTTTCAGGTGGTGGGAGATGTAGCATCAGCGGGGTACGTTTAGGACCAGTCGGGCGGAGGCATTTTGGATGCGTTGGAGGCGTTGGATGTCTTTTGCTGAGATGCCTGTGTAGAGTGCGTTGCCGTAGTCCAGTCTACTGCTGACGAGGGCCTGGGTCACTGTTTTTCTGGTTTCCGTCGGTATCCATTTGTAGATTCTAAGGAGCATGTGGAGGGTGTTGTAGCAGGAGGAGGAAACTGCGTTGACCTGCTTGGACATGGTGAGGGCGGAGTCGAGGACAAAGCCCAGGTTGCGTGCGTGGTTGGTAGGTGTTGGAGGGGGTCCCAGCGCAGTGGGCCACCAGGAGTCGTCCCAGGCCGAGGGGGTGCGTCCGAGGATGAGGACGTCCGATTTGTCGGAGTTCAACTTCAGGCGGCTTTTCCTCATCCATTCGGCGATGGACTTCATTCCCTCGTGGAGGTTAGCTTTGGCGGTGTGTGGGTCTTTGGTGAGGGAGAGGATGAGCTGGGTGTCGTCGGCATAGGAGAGAATGTTGAGGTTGTGCTGACGGGCCAGTTGTGCGAGGGGGGCCATGTAGGCGTTGAACAGCGTTGGGCTGAGGGATGAGCCTTGGGGTACGCCGCAGATGATGTTGGTGGCTTCAGAGCGGAAGGGAGGTAGTTGGACTCTCTGGGTTCTGCCGGAGAGGAAGGAGGAGATCCAGTTGAGGGCTTTCTCTTGTATTCCGGCTTCGTGGAGGCGAGTATGTAGGGTGTGGTGGCAGACCGTGTCGAAGGCTGCGGAGAGATCCAGGAGGATGAGGGCTGATGTTTCGCCGTTGTCCATTTGCTGTCTGATGTCGTCTGTGGCGGCGAGGAGAGTGGTCTCGGTGCTGTGGTTGCGTCTGAAACCGGATTGGGAGGGGTCCAGGATGTAGTTGTCCTTGAGGTGGTGGGTGAGTTGAGCGTTGACGATCTTCTCGATGACCTTCGCTGGGAACGGGAGGAGGGAGATCGGTCGGAAGTTTTTGAGGTCGTTGGGGTCTGCCTTGGGTTTTTTGAGGAGGGCGTGGATTTCGGCGTGCTTCCAGCTTTCTGGGAAGGTTGAGGTTTCGAATGATAAGTTGATGATCTTTCAAAGTTGGGGGGTGATGGTGAAGTCGGCTTTGTTGTAGACGTGGTGGGGGCATGGGTCTGAAGGGGATCCTGAGTGGATGGAGTTCATGATCTTGCAAGTTTCCGAGTCATCTACGTGGGTACAGATGGTCAGGCGGTTGTTGTAGATGGAGCAGTCGGAGGTGGGGTCTGGCGGAGGCGTGGTGTTGAGGCTGTCGTGGATGTCTGGTAGAAGAAGGTGGACAGGGCGTTGCAGAGTTCTTGGGAGGGTGGGATGTCGTTGGCGTTGGCGCTGGGGTTGGATAGCTCTTTCACAATGCAGAAGAGTTCTTTGCTGGCGTGTGCGTTCTGTGAAGTGGGAACGTTTGGCGAGTCGGATTAGTTGGTGGTGCTTGCGGGTGGCTTCCTTGTGGGTTGCCAGGCTGTCAGGTGTGCATTCGAGGAGCCATTTCTTTAGTTTCTGGCAGGTGCGTTTGAAGGTGATGAGTTCGTCTGTGAACCAGGCGGCTTTTTTCTTTTCTTGGTTGTCGGTGGGCCTCTTGAGTGGTGCGAGGGTGTTGGCGCAGTCGTTGATCCACCGTCGTAGGTTGAAGGCGGCGGTGTCCGGGTCGGTGGGGTCGGTAGGCGGGTTCTGGGCGAGGGTGCTGGTCAGTTGGTCTTTGGTGACTTTGCTCCAGCGGCGGTGAGGAGGTAGTGGGGTGCGGTGGTGTTCGGTGTGTTTCTTGAATGTGAAGTGGACGCAGTGGTGGTCGGTCCAGTGGAGTTCGGTGGTGTGGCTGAAGGTGTCGTGGTTGCTTGCGGAGAAGATTGGATCGAGCGTGTGGCCGGCGATGTGGGTGGGTGTGTTGACCAGTTGTCTGAGTCCGAGGTTGGAGAGGTTGTCGGTCAGCGATGTGGTGTTGGCGTCGTTATTGTTCTCCAGGTGGAAATTGAGGTCTCCAAGGAGGATGTAGTCCGTAGAGGCGAGGGCGTGGGTGCTCGTGAGGTCGGCAATGGAGTCGCTGAAGGGGGCTCGTGGTCCTGGGGGTCGGTAGATGAGCGTTCCCCTGAGGGTGGTGTTGGGGTCAGTGTGGATCCGGAAGTGCAGGTGTTTGGCTGTCTTGAGGGTGTCGTCGGTGTGGGTGTGGATTTTGAGGGTGGATTTGTGGGCGATGGCTATTCCTCCTCCGATTCCGTTGGTGCGATCTCTTCTGGTGATCTTGTAGCCATCCGGGACGGCTATGGCGATGTCAGGTGCTGAGGAGTCGTTCCACCAGGTTTCGGTCAGGAAGGCTACGTCTGGGGCGGTGGTGTCGAGCAGGTCCCAGAGCTCGATGGCGTGCTTTCGTGCGGAGCGTGTGTTGAGGAGTATGCAGTGGAGGTGGTTAGTGTTGGTTGTTGCAGGTTTCCTTGTTCTGTTGCAGGTGAAGTTGCAGGCGCAGCAGGAGAAGGGACCTATGGTGTGCTTCGGTGTGGCCTGGTAGCAAGCTGTGGAGGGGCCGGGGTTGAGGGCGATGAGTTTGCTGGCCGAGTAGCAACGTCTGGTGGGGCGGGGGCATGCGGACCAGCATGGGTGGCGCTGGGCGCGGTCCAGGCGCGGACGGGCGCAGACGGGCTTGCCTCGGGCGCGCCCGCAGCGCGGACGCGCAGCACCAGCCATTAAGAAGGGAGGGGGTAGGGGGGAGGGAGGAGCAGCTGGGAGGCGGGAGGGAGCGGCGAATGGGGGCGCGAGGGGGGCGGGCCGCAGGGAGGCAGCGGCAGGGAAAAGCGGCAAGGGGGAGCGCCCAAGGCCTCTTGAGTGGTGCGAGGGTGTTGACGCAGTCGTTGATCCACCGTCGTAGGTTGAAGGCGGCGGTGTCCGGGTCGGTGGGGTCGGTAGGCGGGTTCTGGGCGAGGGTGCTGGTCAGTTGGTCTTTGGTGACTTTGCTCCAGCGGCGGTGAGGAGGTAGTGGGGTGCGGTGGTGTTCGGTGTGTTCCTTGAATGTGAAGTGGACGCAGTGGTGGTCGGTCCAGTGGAGTTCGGTGGTGTGGCTAAAGGTGTCGTGGTTGCTTGCGGTGAAGATTGGATCGAGCGTGTGGCCGGCGATGTGGGTGGGTGTGTTGACCAGTTGTCTGAGTCCGAGGTTGGAGAGGTTGTCGGTCAGCGATGTGGTGTTGGCGTCGTTATTGTTCTCCAGGTGGAAATTGAGGTCTCCAAGGAGGATGTAGTCCGTAAAGGCGAGGGCGTGGGTGCTCGTGAGGTCGGCAATGGAGTCGCTGAAGGGGGCTCGTGGTCCTGGGGGTCGGTAGATGAGCGTTCCCCTGAGGGTGGTGTTGGGGTCAGTGTGGATCCGGAAGTGCAGGTGTTTGGCTGTCTTGAGGGTGTCGTCGGTGTGGGTGTGGATTTTGAGGGTGGATTTGTGGGCGATGGCTATTCCTCCTCCGATTCCGTTGGTGCGATCTCTTCTGGTGATCTTGTAGCCGTCCGGGACGGCTATGGCGATGTCGGGTGCTGAGGAGTCGTTCCACCAGGTTTCGGTCAGGAAGGCTACGTCTGGGGTGGTGGTGTCGAGCAGGTCCCAGAGCTCGATGGCGTGCTTTCGTGCGGAGCGTGTGTTGAGGAGTATGCAGTGGAGGTGGTTAGTGTTGGTTGTTGCAGGTTTCCTTGTTCTGTTGCAGGTGAAGTTTCAGGCGCAGCAGGAGAAGGGACCTATGGTGTGCTTCGGTGTGGCCTGGTAGCAAGCTGTGGAGGGGCCGGGGTTGAGGGCGATGAGTTTGCTGGCCGAGTAGCGACATCTGGTGGGGCGGGGGGCATGCGGACCAGCGTGGGTGGCGCTGGGCGCGGTCCAGGCGCGGACGGGCGCAGACGGGCTTGCCTCTGGCGCGCCCGCTGCGCGGATGCGCAGCACCAGCCATTGAGAAGGGAGGGGGAAGGGGGGAGGGAGGAGCAGCTGGGAGGCGGGAGGGAGCGGCGAATGGGGGCGCGAGGGGGGCGGTGAATGGGGGCGCGAGGGGGGCGGGGCCGCAGGGAGGCAGCGGCAGGGAAAAGCGGCAAGGGGGAGCGCCAAGGGGCGAAAAAAGCGGAAAACAGCATAAGGCACAAATTGGAATAAAAAGCACAAAGGCACAAAAGGCAAATCACAAAATACGGAATACAGTCACAAATACGGTAAACAGCACAATGCACAAGCGGAATGCAGCAATCTGAAAAAGGCACAAATGGGGGCAAGAGCGCAAGGAGGCAAGGCGCAGAAAAACAAAATACAGTCACAATACGGCGAAAACGGCACAGTGCACACGGGTCTAGCGACGCTTACCAGAATCCCACTAGACACCAGGGATGAGGCGCAGGAGGATGCCTGCAGGTGGAGGAGGGCCTCGAACACGCTAGCAGCAGCGAGGGCGGGGGTCAGGGACACGGAGACAACAAGGTGGTGCTGCGGACGTGGGGGGGCGAGCTCTTGACCGAAAACAGGTCAGAGGTCGCTCACCCTCGATGCGCAGCGCCAGCCATTAAGAAGGGAGGGGGGAGAGAGGAGCAGCTGGGAGGCGGGAGGTGGGAGGGAGCGGCGAATGGGGGTGTGAGGGGGGCGGGGCCGCAGGGAGGCAGCGGCAGGGAAAAGCGGCAAGGGGGGCGAAAAAAGTGGAAAACAGCATAAGGCACAAATTGGAATAAAAAGCACAAAGGCACAAAAGGCATTAAAAGGAATTAAGCTATTCAGGAGGGTGCACATAATAAACAAAACGATGCTGGCCAACAGCATGTATATTATATGTCAGTCGCCCCAGGGCCCGTCAACCCTATGAATCCAACTCTGGTGCATCTAATGTCTCAGTGGCCGCCATATGTTCTTTGGTCTAGAAGTGGGGGGTTGGAGAGTAGCAGATAATTCACTAGTGTTGTCGCAGTATATTAGACTCTCCAGCCACAGTGTGATCATGGGTGGATTCTTACTAATCCAGCACAGGACTATCTCCCATTTAGCTAGGAGCAGGGCCATGGAAACAAAGGGGGTCATTCTGACCCCGGCGGTCATGGACCGCCGGGGCCAGGGTTGGAGGGAGCACCGCCAACAGGCTGGCGGTGCTCCACAGGGTATTCTGACCGCGGCGGTTCAGCCGCGGCCAGAAAGGGAAAACCGGCGGTCTCCCGCCGGTTTTCCGCTGCCCTGGGAATCCCCCATGGCGGCGCAGCTTGCTGCGCCGCCATGGGGGATTCTGACACCCCATACCGCCATCCTGTTCCTGGCGGTTCGCCCGCCAGGAACAGGATGGCGGTATGGGGTGTCGTGGGGCCCCTGGGGGCCCCTGCAGTGCCCATGCCAATGGCATGGGCACTGCAGGGGCCCCCGTAAGAGGGCCCCACTTTGTATTTCAGTGTCTGCCTTGCAGACACTGAAATACGCGACGGGTGCCACTGCACCCGTCGCACCTTCCCACTCCGCCGGCTCAATTCTGAGCCGGCATCCACGTGGGAAGGATGATTTGCACTGGGCTGGCGGGCGGCCTTTTGGCGGTCGCCCGCCAGCCCAGTGCAAATCCCAAAATACCCTCAGCGGTCTTTCGACCGCGGAGCGGTATTTTGGAGGGGGGAACTCTGGCGGGCGGCCTCCGCCGCCCGCCAGGGTGAGAATCACCCCCAAAATGTCTTGCAGAGTTTTGGGACATCTTCCACATAACCCAAAAGCGCAAGGTGGGGAGTGGGTTGGAGCGTAATTCCTATCATTAATGAAAGGTGTTCAAATACATCACCCCAGTAAGGGGCAATGTTGTGACAGGTCCACGCCAGGTGGGAGAAATCCGCCACCAAGGTGTTACATTTTGTGCAGTTAGAGGAGGGGGGGATCAATATGTGCCAGTGTAGCAAGTGTGGTGTATGAATTTATGTCAGTGATTAAGGAATATTAATTGCGGTTGCGCACACCAGGAGTACCATACTGTCAGGTAAGGGTTCCCCTAAGTCATTTTCCCATGTATCTCTATGTTGTAAGTTGTGTGTTGGCAATAGGTCCATGAGGGCATGGTAAAGTTTGGAAGTTAGTCTAGCCCTGCAGTGTCGGCAGTGACTAGTGTAAGTGGCATGAATTCCTCTGGGGTCAGTGAGTAGGACAGGAGAAGGGCACACAGGGTGCTTTGTAAACGGTTCATGTAGAATGCACCAGCAAAACACTTGTCTTCCATATGGGAGAACACATGACCATCTGGAAGCAAGTCCCCAAACGTACGGAGTACAGAAATAGCCAATGTACGTTGGACGAGGTGTTCCTAGGTGATGGTAAGCCATGGGCTACTGGCCAAGGGTATTGCGGGAGAGTAAAGCATGTCTTTGTTGAAGAGTCGATCAAGTTTATGTCGGGCCCAGCTAGCGGTGGAAAGAGTTTGTATGTCTTTGGGGTCAAACCGTTGGCCCAATGTTAGAAGTAACCGCAAGGGCATCAGGGATACTAAGTCCTCTTCAGGAATAGCATAAGGGAGGCGCGCATCAGCATGATACCAGTGGTGCGCAAACTGACACTGAGCTGCTAAGTAATACATGTGGACACGTGGAACATCAAATCCACCACATTCGTATGGGAGTATTAAAACAGCCCAGCGGATTCGAGGTTGCATACCTGCCAATATAAGCTGTAGTAAAAGACTCCGGGGGTTGAAGAGAAGGAGTTGGTAAGTAGTATGGGCACATGCAAAACAGGTAAAAAAATTGAGGCAGTAGCACCATTTATTGACAGCGATGAAGCCTGCCATGGAGAGAGGACGTCTATCTGCGATGTCAGGTATTCCACTGCAGGGCCATAGCTCAGTTTCACGGCTTGGTGTTTGTCACGGTATAAGTGAATGCCAAGATAACAAACCTGGTCACTGCATCACATCAGGAGAAGTCGCATCTCACAGGGGCTGTTACATCGGCTAGTGGGAAAAGTTCCGACTTTGCCTAATTGATATGTAGGCCAGAAAATTCTCTGTAGCAGGTTATTTCATGGAGAATCGGTGCCAGGTTATAAGCAGAATGTCATAACAATAGTAGGATATTGTCTGCGTATAGGGATATTAATAATGGCCCAGTGCTGAACTGCAATCCCCTGTGGATATGTTTCTCCTGCAGATGACGCACAAGAGTATCCATTGCTATAATAAAGGGCAATGGGGACAGCGGACAATCCTGTCTCCTCCCTCCGTTAACAGCAAAGGAGGGGGACAATGTGTGATTGGCTCTAATGTGAGTGGTCAGTTGGGAGTATAAACCATAATCAGCAAGGTGAAGCCTCGTAGGAGCCCCAATTTACAAAGCGTAGTGTGGAGGAAGGTCCATTTTAAGCAGTCAAATGCCTTTTCCACATCCAAGTGGGCCACTGCAGCAGACGTAGAAGTCCTATTTAATACAGCACAAACTGTGTGAAGGTTTTGGGATGTGGAGCAATGTGGGACGAAACCAGATTGGGTAGGTATGTAATTTGGTCCATCAACAGGGAGAGGCGTGTGGCCAGTAATTTTGCTAGTATCTTATTATCGAAGTTAAGTAGGGACAGGGGTCTGTAAAAGCTACATAGATGGGGTCTTTCCTGGGCCTAAGAAGGAGGGTGATTACTGCTTCCTGCAACGTCGGTGGGGGTGCACCAATCCCGAGAAGTTCTGAGAAAATGGCAAGGAGGTGCAGTGTCAGTATGTGTTTATAGGTCTTGTAGAAGGCCTCAGTGAAGCTATCAAGGCCAAGAGCCTTAATGCCATCCAAGGCGTCTATGGCAAGGGTTATGTCTTCGGCGGGGAAAGGTTAATTAAGGAATTGTTGTTGGGCCATAGACAATCATACCATAGCTACTTCAATAAGGTATTGCGCCAACCCGGGAGGTTTCCCATCATGGCGCGAGGAGTAGAGGTGTGTGTAGGAACAGAGTAGCTCAGTCTGTTTGTCGACTGTGTCAGCAGCACGTGTACCATCCATCTGTCTCAGTTCCATTACATATAGGGCATGGCCCTGGGAGGATGCAACAGCCTGGTCAACAAGAGTCCCGGCCTCTTGCCCTCTCCATAATGGCGGGCCCATGCATATTTCCCCAGGTAGTTTGCTTCACGCTCCAATAGTTAGCGGAATGTATCCATTAAAGTGGCACGTTTATGCAGTTGGGAGCTACTGGTTTGCTGCTGTGTTGCCTTATTTAGGTCTGCCGGTGGAGCTTCAACACAGGCCAGAGTGCGATAGAAGTCATGCAATACACCAAAGTGTGTACCTATGCAGATGCCCCTGATGTATACCTTAAAGGCTTCCCCTAAAGTTGCCTGTGAGGCAACCAAATCCGTGTTTAATTCACAATATTCCTAACACCCTACTTGCTCCCCCTCCTACACCTGGCAACAAAGAGTCAGGTGAATCCCATATAAACCAACAAAACAACAACAGAACATACAAAGACATCAGAACAGTGTCAACCTCAGGTGTGTGGCAACACCACGGCAGAATGCCCTTAGACTAGGGGTTAAAGGTCTACGATCTAAATGAGGATGGG
Source organism: Pleurodeles waltl (assembly GCF_031143425.1). Classification (NCBI taxonomy): domain Eukaryota; kingdom Metazoa; phylum Chordata; class Amphibia; order Caudata; family Salamandridae; genus Pleurodeles; species Pleurodeles waltl. Next base: position 837,852,700 of record NC_090443.1, read on the forward strand.
TCAAATGATGCAGATGAAAAGCCGCCATCACTGCCATTATGACCAGCAGAAATCAGAGGAATATGATGGCAGTCTAGGATGGAAAGCATGTGTTATAAGTAGAGGCCGTTCAACATGGGGGTAACTCAGTCTGGAGGAAACAGGGCCACACTTGCAGCATCAGGCACAGTGGGAATCGGGCATACCTAGAAGAAGTGCATTACTTGTTGTGCTGCTTATAGAATGCCAATGTGTCTGCCAGGGTGTCAAAAAAGCGAGCCTTATCATTAACATCTACTCGCTGTTTCGTCAGATAGAGCATTTCATAGTGGAGATCTAGTTTACGGAGTGCAGCCTTCGAGACTGAGAATTTGCGTCTAGCATCCTGGACTGCAACAGTGAAGTCATTGAAAAGGGAGACCTCAGTTCCTTGGTATTGAAGTGGACCCAGTTACTGCACCAGTCTCAATGTCATACCACGGTCCCTAAAATTAAGAAGCCATGCAATGATCGGGCGACCTGGTATGCCAGGCACAGGACGGTGATTCAGAGAATGGTGCACAATGTACATCACAAAGGTGGTTGTGAAGTTCTCATACCCCAGTAGCTCTGAGAGCAAGCGTTCAGCATAGAGGTCCATGCAGCCAGTATCCTTAGTCTCTGCAATACACAGGATAAGTAGATCATTGCATCGTCCCCTAGCTTCCAGGTCTTCATTTTTAATTGCAAAAGTCTGGATTCTAATTTTGTAAGCGTTTTTCTGTACTAGCTGCACCATGTTGTGAAGCACTTTAATGCCTTGTCAGAAGTAGTAAAAGCTATATGAAGGCAATTACAATACAATGCAATTCATCTGACAACTGTGTCATTTAAAGCTAATCATCTCGCTAACTAAAGAAGTCAATCACAAACAAATGGTTGGTAGAAGGCTGGCCTCAAATTCTGTAAAGGTAAAAGCTTATCTGATGTATAAGTGGTGCAGATTTTCCACAGCCAAGAACTATGTGAATTTGGGAAGACTGACGGAAGGTCATCATTCTCATTCAAATGCAAGTCTGACATAATCATCTGGGACAAAGATGGGAGGAGACCTCAGGGCCACCTTTCTCCAGTAAAGAAGAGTAAATGGTTCTGACCTCACTGGCAGTGGAGAAAGGGCTTGTCAGGCCTGCTCTGACAGACATCAAAGACGGCTAGGTAGGTGCTTGCAGGTGTTAACCTGCACACCTGAACAAGGCAGATGGCTGGGAAGAGACATAGGGGGTTATTCTAACTTTGGAGGAGTGTTAATCCGTCCCAAAAGTGACGGTAAAGTGACGGATATACCACCAGCCGTATTACGAGTTCCATAGGATATAATGGACTCGTAATACGGCTGGTGGTAAATCCGTCACTTTTCCGTCACTTTTGGGACGGATTAACACCTCCTCCAAAGTTAGAATAACCCCCATAGACATCATCCACAGCGTAGGACAGCAGGTTAATTTTTTTTACAGGATTTAGTGCTCAAATCTCATCCATTTACATCTGTCATAAGTAATGGTGAAAAATGTCCCTGCAGCCACAAGGGTAGTAGCTTTACGTGTTTAACTTAGGGACACTATTCACTTTGAGATTAATCTAAAGTAAATAATGTTAGTCTTTTTATTTTTTTATTTCTTCTTTCACTTAGGGGCATTCTTTTTTAAAACTCAGAGTTTAATTTCACAATTCCCTTTTGTTGGACTCAGCCCTTTCTGCAGGGTCACCCCCAAAACCTTTTGGCTTTTTTCCCTCTACTTTTTCCTCAATTTGTTTTTGTTGGTTTTAGGATTCTGTGTAGTTTACCACTGCTAACTAATGCCCAAGTGCTTGTGCTCACTGTTCTAAAGATTGTTTGATTGTCTTACATGTAATTCCCATATTTAGTTTACTTATAAGTCCCTTGTAGAGTGGTATACAATATACCCATGGCTTGTAAATTAAAAGCTACCAGGGGCCCCTGCACCACTTATTCTGCCACACACTTGAGTGGCACCTTAAAACATGTCCCAGGCCTGCCACTGCAGCATGAATGCAGTTTTAAACTGCCATGTCGACTTGTCATTTAAACCTCCTTCCGAAGGCGAAAACTGTGAACCCAAGATGCAGGCTGCAACTGCGATGCAAGTCTTTTGCAATGGGTCCAAATCATGCAGCAACTGCGATGCATCATCCTGTTTGAGGACGTGCCGGTTCTTGTTGGGGATACGTTGCTCAGCAGATAGGATGTTTCAGTTCTGCCAGCAAGCACATTAGACTCACTTCTAAGGGTCCAGGACTGAGTTGTCACCACTTGGCAAGGTAGACTCACCGAACAGGAGGCCAGCCAACTATCCCTTGATGTCACTCTGGGTTCTGGGTTCAAGAGGGATTCAGTCCAGTCCTTCTCACCCAGGCAAAGGGGCAGCAGGCAACAGGTCAGCACAGCAAAGCAGGAGTCCAGCAGAGTAGCAGTCCTTCAGCAGCAAAGCAGCTCTTCTTTCCTGGCAGAGTATCCACAGGTCCAGAAGGACAATTAAATGGTGGTGCTTGAGGTCAGTTTCTTATAGCCAGTGGTGCCTTTGAAGTGGGGAAGCTTCAAAAACATGCCTGTGAAGTGTATAGATGTCCTGCCCTCCCTGGCCTGGCTCCAGACTAACTACAGGGGCATGCAGGTCTTTGTGTGGGGCAGGGCACAGTCTATTCAGGTGTAAGTGAAGCTGTGCCCAAGCTCCTCCCTCCCATCCTGCCAGGTTGACCCATCAAGTCAAACCTAAACTCCTAATGTGTGGGGATGTTTTAGGGGGAATACACATATCCTAATTGCCAGCTACACCCAGTTGTGTGGCCAGAGGTAAGTTGCAAGCACCAGATGGTTAAGGCAGGAAAATTCCAACTTTTCAAAATTCAGACTTGCAATTTAAAATCCGACCTCACCAGAAGTTAGGATTATAAACTGTGATTCCAAAGACACCAAACTTAAAGAAATTATGGCCCTCATTACAACATTGGCGGTAATAGCCGCTTACCGCCGTGCAGAAGACTGCCAACACACCACCGTGGCCACGGAATTCCGCCACAGCAATTATGACCCACTGTTCTGAATCCGCCAAAATCTAGACACCCACACAAGTCCGCCACACCAAAGGTCAGTGATAAACTGGTGAAAACAAAAACTCCACCGTCACGCCAACAGAAATATGCCCACACTATCACGACCCACGAATCCACGTGGTGGTCTTTCAACCACGGTATTCCATTGGCGGTACACACCGCCGCGCTCAAAATACACACACATTAACAAAACACATCCACATTGGACAAATCGAAATACACACACCTGATACACATACACACACCACTCCCACACACCCAATACAATATAAAACACACACCCACATCACCCACAAACCCTTAGGACAACAAATCACGAACGAAAGCCAGAGAGAGACAGCACCAGCAAGAACAACAGCATCCACAGGCACACAACACCATCACCCACAGAAATTCCACGCACCTCACACAACACCCCACTACATATCAGCACACTTATCACCTCACACTCCACCCCACACATCACCTACACCACCCCATGGCACTGCAAAGACACCCCAGGTTTTCGTCGGAGGAGCTCAGGGTCATGGTGGAGGAAATCGTCCGGGTAGAGCCACAGCTATTCGGATCACAGGTGCAGCACACCTCCATTGCAAGGAAGATGGAGCTATGGCAAAGAATAGTGGACAGGGTCAACGCAGTGGGACAGCACCCAAGAAATCGGGATGACATCAGGAAGAGGTGGAAAGACCTACGGGGGAAGGTGCGTTCCGTGGTCTCAAGACACAACCTGGTGGTTCTGCAGACTGGCGGCGGACCCCCACCTCCTCCCCCACAACTAACAACATGGGAGGGGCAGGTCTTGGCGATTCTGCATCCTGAGGGCCTCGCAGGAGTAGGTGGAGGAATGGACTCTGGTAAGACAAATCTTAACTATTACATCTCCCACCCTACCTGCATGCCAGCACATACCCCCACCCTCACCCTCAGCCCCAGCACTCCAACTCCTCACATATGTTCCAACATCACAAACCACCCATCCCGACACCAAGCCCTGCATGCAACAACAAAGCATGGACACCCATCACTAAAGCATGCCCACTGCATATACCCATACACCCCCCTAAACCATCATCACACAAGGTCCCACACAGGAATGCAAGCACTGGGGTACACAGTCGCCCACCGATTGCACACCATGCCACACACAGATGTAATAAACATCCTTTTATACCCCTGCAGGACCCCTACCCAACTTCACCGGACAGGAGGGTCCACACATGTCCACACCACCAATAGAAGAGGCCCACAGTGATGACAGCAGCTCTGTCCAACTGGATCTAGATGACCAGCCCGGCCCATCGGGGACCTCGGGACAGTCGGTTCCCATCACACAGTCACAGGCCACTACAGAGCTTCTCCCCTCTGGAAACACCAGCACAGCACCCACCCAGCGGGTCCATACCTCCGTCCCCAAGACACGTCAATCAGCTGTGTGTCCACCACTACAGGGAACCCAGGCTAACCCACCACCCCAACAACAACAGGGACCTGGGGGCAGTGGCAGTGGGCACACGGTCCAGGGGATGGAGGCCCAGGAACACAGGGGAACTGGGAGGGCTGCTGTGCGACAGGGGGCGGACAGGCCAAGGGAACACACTCTCCACAAGGCCCTCTCCTCCATCATGGGAGCCTACAACCACTCCCAGGAGACGATGGCAACGGTACTTTCCAAGTTTCAGGAGAACCAGCGCCTGCAGGAGGAACAGTATATGGGCTTCAGAAAGGAACTCAGAACCATCAGCTCCACCCTGGGCACCATCGTAGGGGTGCTGAAGGAAGTACTCAACACCAGGAGGGACACTGTGGCACTACAAGAGGCCCCTGACACTAGCATGGACGATGAACTGCCCACCACCTCCGCTGGAGCTAGTGGACATGACGACCCGCCACAAGACCACCACACCAGCACCCCACCCCCTGCAGAGGGAGAACCACCCCGCAAACGGTCCCTGAGATTCAGGAACAAGACAGAGCACGATGCCAAGACCCCCGCCAAGAAATGAGACCACCCTGATTGTCATCCTACTGTCCCACTTTGTCCCCCTGTCCATACTTAAACTGCCCCAGCTCCACTTCCTATGCCCATATGGGCAATGCACCTGTGAGACTAATAGACTGGAATCTGCCATGGACATTCCGCCGCCATCACCCCTCACCATTTTACTACCCCCTCCAATATTGAGCACTTAAATAAACACACTTAAAGCACAAAACAATCTGGAGTCTGTCTGTGATTTCAAAATAGTGTATTAGCAATTACAGTGACAAAATGCTCTTTCAATTGTAATGTCAACATACCTATGTCACACAGCTCTAGTCCATGATGAATCTCAGCAGATGTTACACAGTGGTACCCACATTTGTGAAATAGTAAGGGAAAGTGACAACTCAGTGACCATACACTGGGTGAAAACGACAGACAGTAGAGAGGCAGTAGTGTATAAGTACATGTAGTAGGCAGGTCTGTACTCTTACCTGTGTCTCACTGGAAATATTGCTGGATCACTGAGTCCCTGTTGTTCATGTCTTCTTCCTCTGCTTCCTCGTCTTCACTGTCCACAGGCTCCACAGCTGCCACAACACCGCCATCTGGACCATCCTCCTGCAGAAAAGGCACCTGTCGTCGCAAAGCCAAGTTGTGAAGCATACAGCAAGCCATGATGATCTGGCACACCTTCTTTGGTGAGTAGAATAGGGATCCACCTGTCATATGGAGGCACCGGAACCTGGCCTTCAGGAGGCCGAAGGTCTGCTCGATCACCCTCCTAGTTCGACCATGGGCCTCATTGTAGCGATCCTCTGCCCTTGTCCTGGGATTCCTCACTGGGGTCAGTAGCCATGACAGGTTTGGGTAACCAGAGTCACCTGGCGAGGGACAACTGTTAGACACGCACTAACCTGTTGGGATATCCCCAGACCCAGACAACCATTCCCACTGTCTTGCTTCCAGGTGCTCACCTAATAGCCACACACAGTGCCTCTGGAGTTGACCCATCACATAAGGGATGCTGCTATTCCGCAGGATGTAGGCGTCATGCACTGAGCCAGGGAACATGGCATTCACATGGGAGATGTACTGGTCTGCAAAACATATCATCTGTACATTCATTGAATGATAACTTTTCCGGTTTCTGTACACCTGTTCACTCCTGTGGGGGGGGGTACCAAAGCCACATGGGTCCCATCAATGGCACCTATGATGTTGGGGATATGTCCCAGGGCATAGAAATCACCTTTCACTGTAGGCAAATCGTCCACCTGAGGGAAAACGATGTAGCTCCGCATGTGTTTCAGAAGGGCAGACAACACTCTGGACAACACTTTGGAAAACATAGGCTGGGACATCCCTGATGCTATGGCCACTGTTGTTTGAAATGACCCACTTGCAAGGAAATGGAGCACTGACAGCACCTGCACTTGAGGGGGGATTCCTGTGGGATGGCAGATTGCTGACATCAGGTCTGGCTCCAACTGGGTACACAGTTCCTGGATTGTGGCACGGTCAAGCCTGTATGTGATAATCACATGTCTTTCCTCCATTGTCGACAGGTCCACCAACGGTCGGTACACCGGAGGATGCCGCCATTTCCTCACATGTCCCAGCGGACGGTGCCTATGAAGGACAACAGCGAGCACAGAGTCAAACAACTCAGAGGTACGTACCCACAGTTTACACAGAACACCATTCATACACAAAAAGTGGCCTGTATGTGTGTTGAGTCTAGGCCTAGGTATGTGTGATGCAGTTGAAAATGAGGCCATGTGGGCCCCTGAAATGGCGGCTGCCTGACCTCTAAAGTGGGACAATGGGATGTGAGGTAACTGCGCTGGCGTTGTACACCGTCGCGGTATGCGGTCGAAGACCCCGGCGCAATGCTGCATTGGTTAACATTGGACCCTATGGGTCCCAGGAGCCAATGACGATGTACGCCGGCGGTGAGGGTATGCACCGCCGCGGACGTGACCGCCATTTTCTATCTGTTGAATCACTCAATACCTGATCTTCGACAGGAGAGGACCTACACTGCAAGTGCTGCTGTGACCTCGGTCTGGAAGAGACAATGGCTCGAGTGTCTCGGGAAAGGGCCCCTGGCTTCACATCGGAGGAGTTGGAGAAACTCGTGGATGGGGTCCTCCCCCAGTACACACTACTCTATGGTCCTCCAGACAAACAGGTAAGTACACAGGGAGCATGATGTATGGGCTATGCCTGTGTGGAGAGGGCTGGATGTAAGAAGGAAGGGGGGAGAGTGCGGCGTGCATGAAACCACGGTGAATGCATGTGCCACATGGCAAGGGTAGGGATGGGGGCCAATCACTTTGACGGTGCAGTTGGTAATAACTTACTCTTCCCCCTGTACATTTCATGTAGGTCAGGGCCCACCAGAAAAAACATATTTGGCGTGCCATCGCCAAGGACGTCCGGACCCTGGGGGTCTACCACAGACGGAGCACCCACTGCCGGAAAAGATGGGAGGACATTCGCCGCTGGAGCAAGAAGACGGCGGAGGCTCAGCTGGGGATGGCCTCCCAACGTGGGAGGGGTGCTCGTCGCACCATGACCCCCCTGATGTTCAGGATCCTGGCGGTGGCCTACCCAGAGTTGGATGGGCGCTTAAGAGCATCACAGCAGCAACAAGGGGGTGAGTACACTCTCATTCTGCTGACTTTGCGCGCAGTGGAGGGGTCTGGGTTGGGGAGGTGGGCTGTGGATTTCCCTATGGCCAGGGCGAGTTACGTAGGCAAGGTCCTTCCGTAAGGTAGGCCATGTGGCACCCCACCCCACCTCTGTAGAGGGCCAAGTACACCTAGTCATGCCCCTGTTCATCTATGTGTGGAGATGTCGTCCATAGCCTTGTAGGCCATTTCCCAGGAGTTGAACAGTGGAGCCCAAGAGCGCAGCATAGTGCAGGGGGCTTCTGGGTCTGTCCTGTCCACCAACGGTAGCGGTAATGCATGCACTCAACATGTTTTTCTTCTGTCGTCCCCCCCCTTTTTGTGGTCTCCCTGTTCTTGTGTGCATTAGCATCATCAGGCAGAGGAGCAGTGGCACCGGAGCACCAGGGGGCTGCATCCCACATGGCCATGGAGGGCCACACTACGGACTCTGACTTCACCAGTGGGACGGAGTGCGAGGGGAGCGGGGACAGGAGCTGAGACCAGTGACACGGACTCGTCTTCTGATGGGAGCTCCCTTGTGGTGGCGGCAACATCTGTGACACCCCCATCTACAGGTACAGCAGCCACCACCCCTTTCAGCACCGTCCTCCCAGCAGCCCCTCAGCCTTCGCCCCGTGCCCGCTCACCCGGGAGGGTGGGCATCACCTTCGCCCCAGGCACCTCAGGCCCTGCCCCAGTCACCCCTGCTGCCCTCTGTGAGAAGGCCATTGACCTCCTCAGGTCCCTCACTGTTGGGCAGTCTACCATTTTGAATGCCATCCAGGGTGTAGAAAGGCAGTTGCAACAGACAACTGCATTCCTGGATGGCATTCATTCTGGTCAGGCGGCCCTTCAGCGAGCTTTTCAGACTCTGGCCTCAGCACTGATGGCAGCCATTGTCCCTGTGTCTAGCCTCCCCCTCCAACTTCCTCCACCCTGACCCAGTCCCCTGTACCTCAGCCTATCCCAAGCACACCTACAGACCAGCATGCACACACGTCAACACATAAGGGAAGCTCAGGCAAACATAAGCACCACACATCCCACAGGCACTCACACAAGCATCACACACATTCAGACACACCAACATCCACTGCCTCCACTGTGTCCCCCTTCTCCTTGTCTCCCTCCTCCCTCCCTGTCTAGTCTACACTCACACCTGCATGCACTAACGCTACAACCACTACGTCCCTCTCCAGCACACCCACCAACACACCCCGTTCACGTGAAGTCACCACCTCCACTATCATTCACACGTCCCCTGTGTCCTATCCCAGTGTGTCTGTGACGCCACCTCCCAAGATACACAAATGCAGGCACACACCCACCCAACAGCCATCCACCTCACAACAGCCTCCAGCGCATGCACCTTCACCCAAAGTCAGCAAACGAACACCTCCTACAACCACCACCTCTTCCGCCACTCCCAAACCCCCTCCAGCTACCCGTCCCAGTTTGTCAAAAAAACTTTTCCTGTCCAACCTTGACCTCTTTCCCACACCTCCCCCACCTCGTCCACCTCATAGGTCCCAAACTAGCACCTCAGCCACAACATCTCCGGGACCAGTGGTGCCTGTAGTCACCGGAATCTGGAGTGCACCGGCCACCAGGGCAGCCAGTGTGGCACGGAGCCACAGCACAGCCAGTCCCCCACCTGCGAAGCATCAGAAGTTGGCCAGTGGCCGGAGGGAGAGGGGGAAGACTGCAGCCACCAAAGCCGCTCCCAGGGGTCCCGGTGGGAGTGTGGAGTCAGCTGTGACACCTTCCAAGGTGGGGAAGGGCCACAAGAAGCCACAAGAAACCCGGCAAGTCTGGGAAGAGCAGCACGGCGGAGAAGACCACCATCATCCCCGCTGCCCAGGAGGCCGCCTCCAGCACCAGCCCAGCTGCCCAGGACAGGACCGCCAGCACAAGCCCAGTTGCCCAGGACAGGCCCGCCAGCACCAGCCCACCTGCCCAGGACAGGCCCGCCAGCACCAGCCCAGCTGCCAAGGACAGGGCCACCAGCACAAGCCCAGCTGCCCAGGACAGGAACGCCAGCACCAGCCCACCTGCCCAGGACAGGCCCGCCAGCACCAGCCCAGCTGCCCAGGAGGCCACCGCCAGCACAAGCCCAGCTGCCCAGGACAGGACCGCCAGCACCAGCCCACCTGCCCAGGAGGCCACCGCCAGCACAGTAACAGCTGCCCAGGAGGCCACCGCCAGCACAGGCCCACCTGCCCAGGAGGCCACCACCAGCACAGGCCCAGCTGCCCAGGAGGCCACCACCAGCACAAGCCCCGCTGGGCCATGAAGGATTGCCAGCAAAAGCCCCGCTGGGCCATGAAGGACCGTCAGCACAAGCTGCGCTGGGCCATGAAGGACCGCCAGCAAAAGCCCCGCTGGGCCATGAAGGACCGCCAGCAAAAGCCCCGCTGGGCCATGAAGGACTGCCAGCAAAAGCCGCCTCAAGCACCGCTGCACAGGGCACCACTATCTCAAGCACTGCTGAGCAGGGCACCGCCGTCTCAAGCACCGCTGAACAGGGCACCGCCGTCTCAAGCACCGCTGAACAGGGCACCGCCGTCTCAAGCACCGCTGAACAGGGCACCGCCGTCTCAAGCACCGCTGAACAGGGAACCGCCGTCTCAAGCACCGCTGAACAGGGCACCGCTGTCTCAAGCACCGCTGGCCCATGAGCGGCAAGGGCACTGACGCAACTGAGTCCGTCACGTGGTGAATGATGCACTCTGGGCACAAAGCCCCCACCAGTGGAGAAAGGCATCCACTACCTCTGTCCTTGGCAGGATGAAGCACTCTGGGCACAAAGCCCCCTCCAGAACCAGTGGAGTATCACATCCACTACCTCTGTCCTTGGCAGGATGAAGCACTCTGGGCACAGAGCCCCCTCCAGAACCAGTGGATATTGCCATCCACTACCTCTGTCCTTAGCAGGATGAAGCACTCTGGGCACAAAGCCCCCTCCAGAACCAGTGGAGTATCACATCCACTACCTCTGTCCTTGGCAGGATGAAGCACTCTGGGCACAGAGCCCCCTCCAGAACCAGTGGATATTGCCATCCACTACCTCTGTCCTTAGCAGGATCAAGCACTCTGGGCACAAAGCCCCCTCCAGAACCAGTGGAGTATCACATCCACTACCTCTGTCCTTGGCAGGATGAAGCACTCTGGGCACAAAGCCCCCCTCCAGAACCAGTGGAGACTGTCATCCACTACCTCTGTCCTTAGCAGGATGAAGCACTCTGGGCACAAAGCCCCCTCCAGAACCAGTGGAGTATCACATCCACTACCTCTGTCCATGGCAGGATGAAGCACTCTGGGCACAGAGCCCCCTCCAGAACCAGTGGATATTGCCATCCACTACCTCTGTCCTTAGCAGGATGAAGCACTCTGGGCACCATGCCCCCTCCAGAACCAATGGAGAAAGGCATCCACTACCTCTGTCCTTAGCAGGAGGAAGCACCCTCTGTCCTTGGCAGGATGAAGCACTCTGGGCACAAAGCCCCCTCCAGAACCAGTGGAGAAGGGCATCCACTACCTCTGTCCTTGGCAGGATGAAGCACTCTGGGCACAAAGCCCCCTCCAGAACCAGTGGAGAAAGGCATCCACTACCTCTGTCCTTAGCAGGATGAAGCACTCTGGGCACCATGCCCCCTCCAGAACCAGTGGAGACTGTCATCCACTTGAGAGACTGTGGCTTTGCACTCCCCAGGATTGAACAGTGGGCAAACCACCCACTGTAGAGACTTGTGAAACTGTGGCTTTGCACTTCCCAGGATTGAACAGTGGGCAAACCACCCACTGTAGAGACTTGAGAGACTGTGGCTTTGCACTCCCCAGGATTGGACAGTGGGCAAACCACCCACTGTAGAGACTTGAGAGACTGTGGCTTTGCACTCCCTAGTATGGAACAGTGGGCATGTGGCCCCCTTGTGGATTTGGCGTCGAGCACTCAACCGACTGAGGTGCCCCCCCTTTCACTCCCCCTGAGGTGCCTGTTTAGTTGCTCTCTGATGCCCCTACCGTGTTCTCTCCGTCATGGTCGGGGATCTTGTGTGGGCCTCGGCCATACCGTGTGGTCCCAGTGTTCCACTGACTTTTCAGAGCACTACCAGGACTACTATGCTTGGTATATATTTTGTACATGGTATATATATATATTTCTGCCTACTTGCTTTTAATATATTACAATGGTTACACTCATTTTCTATTGTCTTTGCATTCTTCCGTGGGGTTTGGGGGTGTAACTGTGATGTATTGATATGCATTAGTGTGTGTGTTGTAGTGGGTGAGGGTGGGGGTGTTGCATGTGTATGTCCCTGTTTTTTCCCTTCCCCTCCCCTGTGTCATAGGTGCAGTACTCACTGTGGTCTTCGCCGCCGGCGTTCGTGCTCCTGGTAGAGGAGCAGGAAGACTATTGCAGGTAGAATTTGGAGTTCTGGATCCATGGCGTCCTCGTTCCTCATGGGGTGTGTAGAGGTGAGCGTTTTTCCTTCGGGTATTCCTGTTTCCGCCGTGTTTTTATCCGTGGTGAATCCGCCCCGGAAAAGGTGGCGGATTGGCCTGTTGTGATACTTTGGGCGGTACATTGTCCTCCGCCTGTCTGTTGGCGGTGACCGCCAAGCTGTTTGTTTGTGCCGTCGTGGCGTCGGAGTGTTAAAGTGGCTGTCTTTGTTGGCGGTTTCCGCCACGGTCGTAATAACAAATTTTGTTTCCGCCGGCCTGTTGGCGGTCTTACCGCCGCTTTATCACCGCCCGCCAGGGTTGTAATGACCACCTATGTCTTCTCACTTGGACGTTACACTTATAAAGTGTAATAAGGCAACTCCACTTTTATCCTATGGGAGAAATAGGCCTTGCAGTAGTGAATAATAAATGATAAAAATGTTCACTAACAGGACATGTAAAATTAAAAAGTACATGTCCAACGTTTTAAATACATTGCACCCCTATCCTCTGGATTGTCCAGGGCTTTCCGTAGAGGTGACTTATATGCACTAAAAATAAAGGTTTGGGCCTAGCAAAAAATTTATATTTCCAAGTCGGAAGGGTAGTTTAAAATTGCACACACAGGCTATGCAATGGCAGGCCTAAGACATGCTTAAAGGGATACTTAAGTGGGTGGCACACTTAGGTGCTTGTTCCGACTTCAGCGGAAACTGAACCGCCACGCTGGCGGCGGTCTTTTGACCAGAGCAATGGTGCAGACCGCCAATTAACGAGTGTGGCGGTATTCCGAGTCCGTGTTCCGCAAGGGATTCCGTGTGCAAGAGCACCGCTGCGAAATCCCTGGTAGAAAGGCTAAAGGCAACAGGAATTTGCATTCCTGTTGCCTGAAGATGACTCCCCCCCCACTCCCAGTAGTGACCCCCACCACACAATAAACACCCCCCCAGTAGAGACTCCCCACCCCCGATCCCCATACTGAACCCCGCCCCCAAATACATGCACACCCTGACACACACACACACACACACACTCACAACACCTTTACAAACACACGTACACACACGCATCACCACAATTACACACAGACACACACATGCGCACAAACACTCCCCTCCCACCCCCCCATGCATTACATGCATACACACACTCACACGCACCCATTCACACGCCCCACCCCCCTCCCCTTGTGGAGGACGATGAGGTGCTCCTCCCTGAGGGGACGGGACCCCGCTCTCCCACAGCCGGCCCCGCATCGCCAACAGGACACTGCCAGGCCATATTACAGGTCGTAATATGGCAGGCGGAGTCCTTTTGGTGGGACGGGGCTGGCGGTAGGACCGCCTCTGCACTGCCGACCGCCAGCATGAATACTGGAGGATTTCTGCCCAAATTGTACTCGGAATACGGCAGTCGGAGGACCGCCACCACTCGTGGGTCCTCTGGCATCCGTGACTTTGAAGTTGGAAGGAGCACCTCAGTGCTGCAGGCCCACTAGTAGTATTTAAGTTGCAGGCCCTGGGCACATGTAGTGCATTTTACTAAGGGCTTATAAGTATGTTAAAAATGCCAATTAGAGATAAGCTAATATTACCAAGTTTAGCGGAGTGAGCACAAGCACTTTAGCACTTGTTAGCAGTGTTAAAGTGTGCAGGGTCATAATACCAGAAAACATGAGTTCAGAAAAGTGGAGGAAGAAGGCAACAAGTTGAGGACAAGGCCACCCTAAGGCTGACAGGTCTAACAAGCTGTCAATTTAATTTTGGAACAGGTACCTGGGTCATGTTTAGTATCTATGAAACTGTAATGATAAACACTGTTTGACAGTAAAGTTGAGTTTTCATTACAATTTTGAAAATGCCCATTTAGAAAATTGGTATTTTCCTGCTCTTAGGCCCTTGGTGCCTGCAGCCTGTCTTGAGCCACATGACTTGGTATAGCTGACACTTAGACTTTGTGAATTCCTCCCAGACAGTCACACAATAGAAGGCGTAGATGTGCCTCAATGGGCCATCTGCTGGCAAGATGGGGGTTGGAGCCAAGCACAGCCCCACTTGCAACTGAATAGGGTGTGTTTTGCCTTAACACAAAGGGCCTAACGACCTCACATTGTCACTGCAGCCAGCCTGCAGCCAGGGCAGAGTGGTCAGGACACTCCATGCACTTCAAAGTACCTTTCTAGAAGCTTCTCCCGCCTTCCAAGTGAAGTGCACCAGGGTACAAAAATAGGACCTTCAGACCCACGCTGCAATTTACTACTGGACCTGCGGAAGGACTCTCAGAGGACTGCCTGCTGCTGTGACTAGCTGTGCATTCTGAAAGAATACTGCTGTTCATGGAAGGACTGTTTTGCTGCCTGGAGCTTGCCATGGACCCTCAGAGGCTAGCCCTGCTGTTGTCACTAGACCCCAGGACTACCAGAGTGACTCCAAGGGCTAGTTTAGTGGCCTCCTGTTCAGAGCCACAGGGACACAAAAGGCTTCCACGATCATGAACACTTGCCTGAACCCAAACTGAGTAAGTCCTGAACCTCCAAGAGATGTCACACCAGTCCTGGATCTTTGGTTGTGATGCTGAAGATGCCCAGATGGCCAAATCTCAAAACTGAGAAAAAATGTTGGCCAAATACTGCTCTGAGAACAAGGAGGAGACCAGGACCAACCTGCTTGCCTATCCACCCAGTCAGATTGATCTCTCAGTTTCTCCCACCATGTTCTTCTTTGCAGCCGCAAAACCTTTTCAGCGGCCCTTCATCAAAGGTGTATCCAGCCTCGTGAAACTGTCTTCGGCTGCAGCCCTCAGCCTCGCCCCGCTGGAGAGTTTTCATTTCCGTTTCAAAGAGTAAGTCCGAATGTAAACATCTTCACTGCAGCTTTGACCCAAGGCCATCCAACAACGACTTTCCCTCCTTGGACACCTCCTGGAGCTTCGTCTCGCTAAACTGTACCTTCTCAGACACTTTTTCTCTGAATCTGTTTCAAGTCCTAAGGTAGGCGCAAAGCTGGCCCAATCCATAACGAGCAGCCATATTTTACTTTGACCCGGTCTCGTGCAACTAGATGTCCATGGTTGGCGCTTTGATCTTTTAGGCACTCGTTTTTACTAAAAACTTTAACAAATCATAATTATGGTTCTTCTGATTGGATTTTTACCAATTTGGTGTCAAACAATTTATTAAAATCTACCCTATGTTTTCAACTTGCTTTAGGATTTTACTTGTATTTTGTTTTCACTTTACTACTGTTTGTGTGCTGTATAAATGCTTTGCTCATTGTTTCTAAGTTAAGCCTGACTGATTTTTGGCCAAGCTACCCAGGATTAAGTTCAGGTTAACTTGGTTACTTTTTGGGGTTCGCCCTGCAAGGATTATGACTGTTGCTTGACCAGGGCTCACACCTCTGCCAACCAGCAACCCAATTTCTAACACTTTTATTAATAAGTTACTTCCTCTTGTACTACTGTTTGTTGTGGCTACTCTATACAGGGTTGTCACAACATGAGGAAAGGCAGGTCTCTTTGCCCCAAGCCCCACACTCCTGTTACAAAATGAGTTACAATAATGGCCTGAGCATTTATAATGAAGCCAACATGGCCTGAAAGCTAAGTGGCAGCACAGGCTGTGTTTTCTATCCCAGGGAACATTTTCTTCAAAATATGAGATGGAAATACTACCCAGGGAAGGCTTAGCAATTTATTTTCCCTGGACTCTGCAATAGCTTCTGACCAGCTCTACTCTGTACCCACAGATTCCGCACCTTTTGAATCCTACCAGGCACCAAACTGCACCCAGTAAAATCTTTCAATAACTCTTTCACACCACTAGTTTTATATTGGTGTCAGAAACATCAACACTAGCCTGCCAATGCACTGACAAGCTCTGCCTACGTCTTTGAGCCACAAGTCGAAAAGTTCAGCGAATAAGCACAAAAAGATTTCTTGTGACAGGAAGAAATTGTTTGATCCCTCAACTGTCAAGGCTCTGAAGCAGTTCAAAACAGCCACAGTCACATCCAAATTGCTGAATATCAAGACCAAAACCTGTCTTACAGACATAAAGGACTTCCAATCATTGGGATTTACAGTACCATTTCTGTCTTAATCCACTGGCAGCAGCCTCCTCAGGTTCCTTTGAGGAGGGGATATTTCAGTGTAAAAAACAAGCCTACTCCCATACTTCAGGAGAGACCAAGACATTCTTGGGATTTTCCTGGTGTATGTCATCATTCAATGTGTCTTTTTTTCCAGGTGAATTAAAGGCTTTCTTTACACTGCTGTTGCTGAAAAAAGATTACCACATATGCATGGAACAACTTTTGTTTTACAGAACTGTGCTACATGTCTCCCTCAGTTGACTTCATCAGGTCCACCTCTGCGTCACTTGACTTCCCAAGAAGGAGGTTAAGAGGCTCTTTCTTTTAGAAGCAAAAAGACTTGTCCCAACCTCCGAAAGGTGGCTGTTTTAAACTCCCACTATTTTCTTGAAAGAAAAGCCTTAGTGGGTTCTCCCTTTTATGGGTCTTTACTGTCATAGCCAGCACCAACATAAAACATTTTGGTTGCTAACTCTGACTTTAGTTATGGCAGCAATGCATATACCACCATACTACAGCACCATTTCATAATGTCCATCAGCTTAATATTTTATTGTTCTTATAGATAACAAAGATCAATTACCTGTTACAAAAAACTTTTTTTCAGAACCCTAAGAAATTGGAGTATAACTGAAACGAGGTAACAACGCACCTCAAATAATGTTCACAATCTTTGTCAGGGTGAATCTCAAAAGTCACTAAATAAGCTAGTGCTCAACCCCCTATGGAACAAAGAAGCCGCAAGCTTGACGTAAGGGCAATGTGTGAAGTATGTGTGTATGCAGTACTCAAACAGTACTAAAGTGAAAGTATAACAGAAGAAATACCCCAAACCAATTGAGAAAATTTGAGTAACATTTAATAAATAAATAGACATAAAAAATCGATTAGTAGAACCAGAGACATTAAGGGACATATTTATGCTCTGTTTGAGCCGAAGGTGCGTCAAAACATTTGACGCATATTCGGCGCAAACACTGCCCCATATTTAAACTTTGACGCCCGACCCCGCGGACGTCAAAATTCCACCATGTGCGTCATTTTTTGGAAGCGGGAAACTGCCTTGCGTTAATGATATGCAAGGTAGGCGTTCCCTTCCAAAAAATGACTCTAAGGCCTGTGCGCCTTATTTATCCCCCAGCGTCATTTTGACGCACAGGAAGGGGTGGGCCTTAAAAAACGGCGCACAGCCTGATGGGCGCAGTTTTTTAACGCCTGGGTCAGGGCAGGCGTTAAGGGACCTGTGGGCTGGGAAGGAGTCCAGAGGTGCCCCCTCCCTGCCCCCAGGGACACCCCCTGCCACCCTCGGCCACCCCTTGATGACACCCATGGATGGGGGGACCCATCCCAGGGAACTAAAGGTAAGTTCAGGTACGTATTTTTTTTACTTTTTTTTAAAGTGGCATGGGGGGCCTGATTTGGGCCCCCCTTCATGCTACTATGGCCAATGACCATGCCCAGGGGACATGGCTCCCCTGGGCATGGCCATTGGGCAAGGCGGCATGACTCCTGTCTTTGCTAAGACAGGAGTCATGTCAATGGGGATTGTGCGTAAAAAAAAATGTCGCAAGTCTGGTTTGAGGCCTGATTTTAGCACAACACCCATTTTCCCATACGCCGGCGCTGCCTGGTGTGAGTCATTTTTTTTTACTCAGACCAGTCCGGCTAACGTCATTCCATAAATAAGGCGCCTGCATGGCGCGTTGGAATGGCGTTAGCCAGCAGTGAAATGTTTGACACACCACTGCGTTGGCGCAGTTTTGCGTCAAAAAGTATAAATATGACCCTAATTTTTAAAGTCTGAATATAAATTAGCACCAAAAACCACAAAGCACCAACCAGGGGTATCTGGCCACACTAAACTAGGTCACATTCAGAAGTTAAGGCCAACTGTGATGTGTTAGAAATGGGGTCTTTGGTTGACAGTCAGGTTACCCCCTGTTCAAGCAAGGACCCTCACTCTAGTCAGGGTAAAAGAGAATCACCCTCAGCTAACCCCTGCTTACCCCCTTGGTAGCTTGGCAGAGCAGTAGGCTTAACTTCAGAGCACTAGGTGTAAAGTATTTGTACCAACACACAGAGTAAATTAATTAAAACACTACAAAATGACACAATACCAGTTTAGAAAAATAGGAAATATTTATCTAAACAAAACAAAACCAAAATGACAAAAAACCGACATACACAAGTCAAGTTATGAATTTTTGGATATGAAACTCAAAAATAGCGCTTAGAAACAAAAATGCTTCGATGAGATGTTAACACGGCGTCGTGACAGAGTCGTTTCCAACAAGCCAACACCAGCGGCGCTGGACACGGAGTCGTGCAGACCCCAAGTACAGTACCTTTGGTGAAGAGTGAAAACAAGCCGATGCGCGAAGTCGGGGATCGCCGCGTCTGTGCGAAACGTTGAATCCGTGCACTTCGAGCGGCATCGGTCACGACGTGGTGCAGCGACTTCCACGGAGTCGCGGACTTCAGAGAGGTTGCAGCGGCATCGGGCCTGCGAAGAGCGTCGCGTTCCAGCGAAGGTCACGGCGTCAGGTGCAGGCGGCGTTACTGGATTCAGCAGCGGCGTCGGTCCGGAGTCGTCTGAAGTCGATTTCCTTGGATTTCCACCAGCTTTTCTTTCAAGGGCCCAGGGACTGGATCGGGCACCACTTGTCAGAGTAGGAGTCTCTCCAGAGACTCCAGTTGCTGGCAGAGAGAAGTCTTTGCTGTCCCTGAGACTTCAAACAACAGGAGGCAAGCTCTAACTCAAGCCCTTGGAGATTCCGTCACAAGATGGAAGGCACACAAAGTCCAGTCTTTGCCCTCTTACTCTGGCAGAAGCAGCACTGCAGGAAAGCTCTACAAAGCACAGTCACAGGCAGGGCAGCACTTCTTCCTCAGCTATCAGCTCTTCTCCAGGCAGAGGTTCCCCTTGGTTCCAGAAGTGTTTCTAAAATCTGTAGATTTGGGTGCCCTTCTTATACCCGTTTTAGTCTTTGAAGTCACCTTTCTTCAAAGGGGACTCACACCTACTTGTGAAATCCTGCCTTGCCCAGGCAAGACCTCAGACACACACCAGGTGGTTGGAGTCTGCATTGTCAGAGGCAGGCACAGTCCTTTCAGATGAGAGTGACCACTCCACCCCTCCCTCCTAGCAGAGATGGCTAATCAGGACATGCAAGTTACACCCCAGCTCCCTTTGTGTCACTGTCTAGTGCGAGGTGAAAAACAACCCAACTGTCAAACCGACCCAGACAGGGAATCCACAAACAAGGCAGAGTCACAGAATGGTTTAAGCAAGAAAATGCTCACTTTCTAAAAGTGGCATTTTCAAACGCACAATCTCAAAATCAACTTTACTAAAAGATTTATTTTTAAATTGTGAGTTCAGGGATCCCAAACTCCACATGTCCATCTACTCTCTAGGGGAATCTACACTTTAATCATATTTAAAGGTAGCCCCCATGTTATCCTATGAGAGAGACAGGCCTTGCAACAGTGAAAAACGAAGTTGGCAGTATTTCACTGTCAGGACATATAAACCACATTACTATATGTCCTACCTTATCCATACACTGCACCCTGCCCTTGGGGCTACCTAGGGCCTACCTTAGGGGTGCCTTACATGTAAGAAAAGGGAAGGTTTAGGCCTGGCAAGTGGGTACACTTGCCAAGTCGAATTTATAGTGTAAACATACACCCACAGACACTGCAGTGGCAGGTCTGAGACATGATTACAGGGTTACTTATGTGGGTGGCACAATCTGTGCTACAGGCCCACTAGTAGCATTTGATTTACAGGCCCAGGGCACCTCTAGTGCACTTTACTAGGGACTTACTAGTAAATCAAATATGCTAATCATGGAGAACCAATTACGTACACATTTTAAACAGGAGCACTTGCACTTTAGCACTGGTTAGCAGTGGTAAAGTGCCCAGAGTAATAAAAACAGCAAAATCAGAGTCCAGCACACATCAACAACCTGGGGAACAGAGGCAAAAAGTTAAGGAAGACCACGCCAAGGATGAAAAGTCTAACATGATGGAAAACCCGTTGGGTACAGGGACTAGCTTCATCCTCGTTGAAAGTTTACCTTCTGACTTAGAAGATCTGTGGGAGAAATGGTGGTTGATGACGAGCCGTTGGAGGGACAAACTCCAAGCTGTATCTGAGGAAGCGCTCGGCAATGACAGGGAGCTGCTGTGTGAGAATCTGGAGTTAATCAGTGTCTGTTCATTTTCAGGCCTAGTGAAGCCGCTGACAAATGTTGTTGGTGTCTATCAGTTGCTACTCAGCGTAAAGTCCAGTGAAGCCACTGATCGTGTGCTGCTTGATGCTGGATTGGGTGAAGCCATCGATGAAGGTTGTCTGCGTTGATGCTCAGCATCAAATCTGTTGAAGCTTGCAAGTAGGAAGGGAGGAGCACACTCAGATCCCAACCAAGGGTCTAGGACTTTGGGCAAAGTACTTGGGGGTCAGGACCCACTCCCCCAAAGGCAAGCAGAGGGGACCATGTCAAGTCCAGTTGAGACAGGTCAGCTGGAAACCAGAAAAAGGCCTATGGAAGATTGTTTTTCCCTGTAGCTCAGAAAGAAGGTCAGCCAACTGACCCTTAGAATCATGACTGCTGTCCTGGGTTCTAGTCAAGCAGGTCCAGTCTTCCTTCACAATTCTGACAGCTGGGTAATCCTTCTTTCTATTGTTCAAAGGTCTACCAGTTCTGAGAAGAGGACTGTGGAATCCACTGTTATGTCTGCCCATGTATGGGGGGGGTGCCTCCTGTCCCTCCCTAACCGATAGGGAAAACGTTCTGAAGGGCAACCCTACCTACTTTTGCAGCAGTTCCTGGTGCCTGGCAGGAAACAATCCCACAATGTTCTTCTCCAACAAAGCCAACATGGCAGAAACTGTCTTGTCCCTGTGCCCATCCAGAGGTCGCCTATTTATGGAAAAAGGCAAACCCCTCCTCAGGTCACTCCAAACTAGTTATGGGGTAGCTCCACCGCCCACTAGGTTTGTAGCATGGCTATCTAGGAAGACAAAAGGGGGGCATGTCCAGGTGTGAACTACATCTGCCAGTGACAGTGTGGCATCCTTTGAAGCTCAGGAAGGTGCTGGACAGAGCCACCAGGTCTTTCTACACATGGAAGACACCTCCCCACATGTGGGAGACATTCACATCTCACTCCATAGCAGCCATAAGAGGTCAAGTGACAACTGGAAGCTGGTAGGATAGGTTTTTGATTTGGGGTAGAAACAGATAGGTTTCTGAAAGTGTTTGTTCCTTAATATATTATCCAACTTAAGCATAAAGGCAGATTTTAAATTACTATTAAAATACGCCTGATCCATTTCCCTAGTTATTCCCAAACTAAATGTAGCACATATTCCATGGAATAGTGTAAATCAGTGTTGGCTTTGCCACAGTGAAAAACTACTAAGGAGGTTTTTTACTACCAGGACATGAAAAACATTAAATATGCATGCCCTGCTTTCAAATACCATGCACTCTGCCCTATGTTATTTTAGGGACTAACTTAGTGGTGATTTATAGGTATTAAGAAGGAAGGTCTCTTAGGCCTGGCAAAATGTTTATTTTTCCAGGGTGAAATGAAAGCTTAAAACTGCACACTCTGCATGCAGTGGGAGGCCTGGGCGCAAACTTTACATGGCTACTGCAGTGGGAGGGAGAATGAGTGCGGCAGTTCACTAGTGGCATTTATTTTACTGGCTCCTTATACAGTTAGTACCATTTACTAGGGACTGACAAGTAAATTAAATGTGCCAATTTGGGTGTACCAATTGTACCATGTTTAAAGACCAGGAGGAGCGCACACAATTTATCACTGTTTAGCAGGGGTCAAATGCACTGACATCTAAAGCCACCAAAAAACAGGATTCGTCAAAAAGACCAAAAAAAGGGGTTGACCCCGCAGAAAGGGCAACTTTCCAACACACCCAATAGGGCCTGGTCTCAAAAGAGACAATAGCAAGGCAGAAGGATGTGCTCAGATTCACGCAAGGTTCAGAATACACCTACACGCGCACACAAACACACATACATGCCTATCTTTGAATCTGAAAAGAAAGTATTATTCTTAACAGGCATTTTTCTAATTCACTTACTTCCTGCTATATTGCTTGGGTAACCTCACTGATTATATTTAAAGAAGAAACAGGTTTTCTTTAATGAGCTGAAAATGATTCTGACCTTGCCATAATCACCAACGCATGAGTTATATTCAGTGTCCGTCTAGTAAAAGAAAATCTCTCCCTCGTAGGAACATACAAGCTAAATCTATATACTCATCAACAAAAATCACCAACTCACAAGCCTCCAGAACTAGAATGTGCAATTGTGTTTGATGATGCATGAATGGGTTGGAACAGTTGCAGGAAAGCACCAGAATTCTCTAAAAAAATGGCAGTCCTCGTTGAGACAAGTCGGATGATTACGGCACTATTATATCGCTTACATTTCCGCTACACGCACAATAATAATAGTGCTTTCCATCTCCAAAGCACCCTGTTGGCCCTACTTTCTTAAAATTGACACATATTCAAGATTTGTTTTGCTTCAAACCTCAAACGAGAGATGAAAATTAAATGTAGACGAAGGAAACAGGAGTGTAAATGGGCACAAAAATCAATGCAAATTCACCTGTATTCAACATAGGAATAAAGAGTCATGTGACTCTGCATAGTGGCCGTTTTAATAAATAAATAAATATCCGCACTGCCAGATGGTGTCATTTTAATTGCAAAGGTACTAGCTAAAATAGGTGGCTAACACATCCGCTACAAAAATGCCTTTGAGCTAATCGTCAAAGGTCGGAATACCAGTGGTCCGGCTCAGCGTTTCATCCTTCTGAGGATGATACAATGAGTACCACTGAGTTGGATACAAATAAACACCTATTATTAAATGCCATGGTTCTCTAAAGGGTGAATGGTCGCCTTACAAATACATGTGTTACGTTATGCTGAGTCTCTACGAATCAGATATATTTTAGGACAATGGTAACTTTCAGTGTGACTGTGAATAATCAATACTTAACGGTCTACAAGACAAGGAAGCGATCAAACATCCCAATTTTGCAGTACTTAAGAGTGCTGTGAAATAAAGTGAAGGGCACATCTTTATTTAAAAAGGTTCATGAGCAACGCCTGGGTGGCGCGAGTCTGAATGAACCTGTGTCAGCCCTCAAGCTGTTGCGCATTATGGTGGCGGTTCCTCCTCTCCTTCAGTTCTGCTGAAGAGATGTGTTTTACAAATATAGCAGTTGATGAGATGTGCGCTCTCATTTAACCATACATTGCACTTCCACGTACTGGTCTGTTAGCAAGCATTTACCATTCTCTTACGGTTTTCACAACCATGGGCGATGACGTGGGGGCACCAGAATTAGAGCATAGTTATAAAGGAAAAATGGGTAGTCTGGACCCCATTTACAGATTACATTTGAAATATCGTAGGCAGACACCGAGATACATGAAATTGCAAATGCTTCAAAATATATAGCTTTACGTCACTTTCTCTACACAAGCTTTATATCCAATACAGAGTGAAATAGTAATAACTCCTAAAAGTTGAAGCACTGGCACTCTGTAAGTATTCCTCGCACATAAAATATGTGATATAAGGTTGCTTGAGGTACTCTGGTAAATGGTTAGACTTTAGAGTAAAATTAAGTGAATAAAGAGAAAAAATACCAATAGGTGACTAAAACGGGGTAGTATATAATCATCAGAGTCCTCTTCAGTTTTTTTTAATTTCCAATTTTTATAAAGTGCCATTCTACCGAGAATGTGTCAAGAAGCAAAACTAAAATTGCTACTGCTAGGTGGGACAATGCCGTCTCCTGTTCCACAAGAGATTGGTGACGGCAGGTGACCTGGTGAGGCTGCGGGGGCTTTGGAAGCCCTGCAGCCCCCACTATAAAAAATGTGGTGGGGTGGGCACCAGGATACCCAAAAACTAAAAATAAAAAAATGAAAGAATAATAAATGCGCTGCATGAGCCGCTCACTTATTTTCACTTGTTTGGCATGGTGTGCTCCATAATGGCCTGCAAGGATTTTTACAGAATGTTTTTTTGATTCTGGTGGTGTACCTAGAAGATACAGGAGCAGCACCAAGCATTTTTTTAATAGTGTGGGGGCTGCAACCTGTGCATCAGTCCGCCAGCATCATAAAAAAAAAAAAAGAAAAAAAAAAAGGAAGTCTCCTGGGTCATTAAATCCCCAGGAGAGTTTACCATATTTTTAAAGCACTCCTAGCTGGAGTGCAGGTCCATCTTGTGGTTGTTTTTATGGCTACATTTTGTGGGCCGAAAAATGCTAAAAGACAGACTCAAAGACATGTTGATTCTTTTTAATAAACCTTTATTAAATTATATATAAGAACACTTTTATTAAACACAGCATTGTGTGCATAAATGTGTGAATAAATGAAACATACATTTGAATAAATGAAACATACATTTTATTATAATTATTGGTGATTTTTTTTACAAGGACAGTAGGTCTGCTGTATATATGTTGAGATGACCTCTTGATGAAGCAAATAGACCCACTTTTTAGGGTCGAGCATAACTCGCTCCATCCCTGGTGTAATCTCTCTGAGGGCTTTTAAACACACCCATGTCAAGCCCATCCGTTTGGTTGGTTCATGGACTTGCCTTTTGAAATTAGCTTGATTTCATTAGTGGAACTCATGTGAGAGAGCGTAGCTTATATATATAATCTATATTAACATAAATGTTTATGAATTAATGTGTGATAATGCCGCATAGAAACTGTAATAGTAATTTTGCTTAAACGCGCACCTGAAATGTGACCACGGGGAGTGGCCACCAATGTATACGTAGACTAATATTGATAACTAAAATGTTTTATGTCTTATTATATTGAATAAGTTTATACTAATTATTAATGATTGTATTATTGAATTTGTGCTGAAATCCTTATAGGCCTTAAGTTAGCATGAGCCGAAGCTTAGCTGCTTGGCTCTCATATTAAATAATGTATTTTTCCTATCTTGCAGTGTGCTGACTCACAAAAGGACACAACCTCTTGTTTTTCTTCAAACTAGAAGACGAATGTAATCATGCTAGATCCGTTCCCATGCATTTTTCATTGCTTGTAGGGTGATATTAAAACAAAATGAAACAGTGAAGATTAATGTAATGTACAAGGTCATTCAAACCGGTGAAGACAATGGAGCTATTGACCAAAAGATGTGCAAAGAATTACAAAAAGATGAAATCATACCGGACGTGCCACTTCTTAAGACATCGAATAGGAGAACCAATGAGAGACTTGTAAAATAATATGGGGTGAAAGATAGGTGACCTAATGTGTTTTCTGATAGGTTAAAGATAGTAGGGTATAACAATCGTCCAACAGAATTTTGGGGGAATGTACAACGTGAAAGGGATAAAAACCCATGACACGGGGAGCCATTTAGGTTGGGTTAGGGAATGCTACTGATTTTATCCAGAAACTTTGTCACTCTGTTTGGTGACGTATTGGTTCACTTAGAACCATCCCTTTCCTTAGATTGTCCATATTACACTTTACCTCCTTATGAGGGAAGTGCCCTTTTACCCCGGAGCTGAGTTCTGACAGATGGCGATTTGACTGATGTCCTGAAGATGAAGACTGAACCTGTGTGCTGACCTAATCTTTGGAGGGTAATTATGACAATGCATATGTGATTTGTCTGTTTGCTTTTCCTTTCTAGATACCAACTGCTTACTTTTGACAGAGACCATAGTTAGATGTTTTCCAAATTGGTGTTCTAAATCGTTTTGCATGAAGCCCAATATGCTAATGCTAATTAGTGGTTAGGACAGGTGTTCACTAAACTGACGCAAATACACAAACAACCGAATCTATGCTTTGTTGAACTGACGCGTTATTGACACTCTGCTAAATTGATCTATGTTCATGCAGTGTTATGTTCTGATGTTTGTGATTCTCGCCTTAATGAAATCTTACCAAAGTTGCCATATTGTGACTATGCTAATATGTTTCTTGGTTTTGAGATCAACCCACCTGCTTTTAGATTTGTAAGCAATAGGGAATAAAACTCATAAAATTCGACTAAACTGGTGTGGTTATTCATGACTGAAAGGTCATGGTAGTGTTTTGAATTGATTAATGACTTTGACTTTTGACGTATTGATGACATCATAGACGTATTGATTGACATATTGATTAGCTATCTCGTCCTAAAGTGTCTCTCAACTGGGTCAAAAGATTCATTGGCCTAAAACGAGTCCTGATGTGTGATAAATTATCATAAAGGGACGCATTATCACATGCATACGCCATGCCTTTTCTGTTTAGCCCGCCTCGAGTACACCGGCCATCTACTAAAAACATACAAGGCTCCATGTTTTCCATATGGTTTCTGCACTATTTGTTCTCTTCATTTCGCAGGCAGCGCGATCTCGATGGGCAGAAGTCAAGCGCTTTGCATGACATCAACCCTGTTACATGGATAATTGTACTTTTGTGGTTACATGGATAATTGCACTTTTGCCAGTTACGTGGATAATTGCACTTCTGCCCATACGTTTCACTGTGAGCGGACTTCTGTTTCATTTTGTGTGCTTGCTTTGCGCTCATGGTAGCTTTGGGCTCGCTTATGTTAAACTGTTTTACTTTTCAGTTTATGTGGCAAGAAAAGTCTGGTTAGGAGTTTACAACGCTAATAGCTTTAACTCGAGTAAACGAAGGACCATTACATTGCAAATGCTTGTGAAATAGATTCTATCCAAGTCCCATTGTTTTATAAGGCCCTAGTCTGCTGAGTAAAAACGAAACAAATAAAGATGGTTACCTTTAGATGAGGATGGTGCCCGTCAGGAAAGCGCTGTGCTGTATTCAGTTCAGAGGTCCTTTTTCTTGCTGAGGAGGAAGTGGTTTAAAACATGCTCTTCAGGGAAGCGCGTTATAAACAGAAAATGTTTAAGCGTTATTCACACGCGAATGCAAGGAACATATCAGACCGAGGACCCAGCATGAAGGGTTGTATGTCACCACCTAAAATACAACGGAGTCCATATAACGCTACATAGAATCTACTACATTGAAATGAGCCCCTCTGATATTACCACTGCAGGGATTACCACTCCTGAGGTTACCACTACTGTTATTACTACCTCTGAGGTTACCACTACAGGGATTACCACTGCTGACATTACCATTACTGTGATTACTAACTCCAAGGTTAACACTGCTGATATTACCACTACTGTAATTACTACCTGAGATTACCCCTGCACGGATTACCTATACTGAGTTTTCCACTACTGGGATTACTACCTCTGAGATTACCACTACTGAGATTACCACTGCAGAGATTACCACTGCAGGGATTACCACTACTGTGATTACTACCTCTGAGATCACCAGTACAAAGATTACCTCTGATGAGATTACCACCTTTGAAATTACCATTGCAACGATTACCACTATTGTGATTAACACCTCCGACATTACCCCTGCAGGGACAACCACTGTTGAGATTACCTTTACTGTGATTGCTACCTCTGAGATTACCACAGTAGGGATTACCACTGCTGAATTACCACGACTGTGATTACTACCTCTGAGAGTACCACTGCAGGATTGCCACTGCTGAGATTACTACTGTGATTACTACCTCTAACATTACCCTGCAGGGGTTAGCACTGCTGACGTTACCACTACTGTGATTACTAACTCTGAGATTATCAGTGCAGGTATTATCTCTGCTGAGATTACCACAGTTGAAATTATCACTGTAGGGATTCCCATTGCTGAGATTACCCCTACTGGGATTACTACTTCAGGGATTACCACTGCTGAGATTACCGCTGATTCCTACCACTGAGATTGCCACTAATGATATTACCACTACTGTGATTACTAACTCTGAGATTACCACTACTGTACTACCTCTGAGATTACCACTGCTGAGGTTACCACTACTGTGATTACTACCTCTGAGATTACCAGTGCAGGTATTACCTCTGCTGAGATTACCACAGTTGAAATTATTACTGCAGGGATTACCATTGCTGAGATTATCACTACTGGGATTACGACCTCTGAGATTACCACTGCAGGGATTAACATTGCTGAGATTACCACTGCTGTGATTACTATCCTGAGATTACCACTACTGATATTACCACTACTGTGATTACTACCTCTGAGATTACCACTCCAGGGATTACCACTACAGCGATTACCACTACTGTGTTTACTACCACTGAGATTACCACTGCAGGGATTACCAATTTTGAGATTACCATTTCTGAGATCACCACTACATTGAGTAAAATAGATTTAAGAGTAAGTGTACTGACCCTATGCTAACCTACACCTTAATATGAAACCTTACTTTATAACTATTGGTTTGTTCGTGGGCTTGCCTTTTAAAATTAGTTTGATTTAATTAGTGAAAGGCAGGTATACGTAATGCCTTTTCTTGCATTTAGCCTGCCTCAAGCGCACCGGCCAACTACTGAAAACATATGAGGCTCCATGTTTTCTGTATGGTTTCTGGACTACTTTTTCTCTTAAATTTCGTAGGCAGCGCAATCTCGCTGGGCAGTAGTCGACCAATTTGTATGACATGGAGCCTGTTACATGGATATTTGCACTTTTGCTGGTTACATGGATAATTGCACTTTTGCCGATACGTTTCACCGAGAGCAAACTTCTGTTTGCTTTGTGCTCATGGCGGCCGTCGGCTCGCTTATGTGAAACTGTTTTTCTTTTCAGTTTATGCGGCAAGAAAAGTCCAGTTACAATGCTAATAGCTTTAACTCGAGTAAACACGAGACCCATTGCAAATGCTTGTTATATTTTGTTGTTATGACCCGTTGAAAAGTAAGTAGGTCTGCCTTACTTAAAAGAGAACCCTTTATACTGTAACATCACATAGTCAGCAGTACATACACACCGGGGATTGGGCATATGGTAATAAAATATTACTTTACGTCACAAAAAATCCTACAAATTCACTTAAAAAACAAAGTTTAAAGGAATGTTACAGTTAGGTAATCATATTTTATTTTGCACTTAACAAAACCTTAGAAATTCACTGAAAAAACAAAGGCTAATGCAACATTATAGTTAGGTAAAAATATCAGTTAAAAAATATACCGCTTTAAACTAACAAAACTACTAAAATTCACCAGCTACAGTTATCACAAGTTACTATAACTCGTGCCCTAAATTAACTAACCTAATTTTGCCAGGCACTGCTAATTACTTTACATATTTCATCACTCATGACATCTTCTATGACATGACTGATAATATCACTGCAGGATGAGAAATGACATCATTGATGACAACACTGTGCATGGTTGGGGTGTGAGTTATAGTTACTTTAGGGGACAAGTTATACTTACTTGAGATAAATATAACTAGTGAATTTCAGTTGTTTGGTCTTTCAAAGCAATATGTTTTAACTGACATTTTCACCAAAATATAACACCCTTTTAATTTTTGTCTATATATATATATATATATATATATATATATATATATATATATATATATATGAAATAAGGTAGGGAACCCTTGGTAGATCCCAAGTAAGTTTGAGGCAGAGAGCAGTTCCATTATATGGAGCACTTTAGTCTACCATCAACACTCAAACTGCTTACATCAAATGCCTGTTTTTCAAGCAGAGATTATTTTAAGCACAGGATTAGAGCAGTGCTAACCACGCCAAACTCAAAAAAAGTGTGAGAAGGTTTCATAAGCAGCACACAAAACATTGAAAAACAATACACTGGCCCTCATTAAGAGTGTGGCAGAGCAATATTAGAGGGGGATCCTATGAGATACATTATTACTGGGGGATCCTGTAAGATACTACCAGTAGTTGCTATTTTCAGACATGAAATTTTAGGGTCTGAGAACATCAGACACTGGCCCACTGCTAGTGGCCAGTGTAGAAATAGGGATCCTCAAATCCCCTTCTCTCATGTTCTTCAATGAGCCCTTCAGAGTAATAGGGCTCTGTCTCCAATTCAGGCTGTGTACGCCAGGTCGGAGCCGGAAGCGACGTCGGTCCACCTCCGTATCAGAGTCTGGAATCACAATGGGTTTGGCACAGCCAATGGGTGTCAACAGTGCCGTTCCCGGCACCACTGGAATGGTCCCCAGAAGAGGTGGCGAAGTCAGTTCCCGGGCCAATTTGGATCCAGCAACAGATCTTAAGGAGACCACTGCCGCCGGCGGAGCTGTAGCTGAAGACCCTTCCAGACCTGTGGGACCCGAATGTGCTCCAGAGAGATTCGAACTCCCAAAAATGAGGATCATGGCATCGTAAAACCTTTGGGGTTGGGCAGGGGTCGGTTTAGCTCCAGAAAATTCAGGGAAGCACTGAGCAAAGCCAGTTTCCAATCAGGGCTGCACAGGGACCACCTGCAAGAGGGGTCGAGATTTGTGGCATTGTTCCCTTGTGTTGTCTGAAAAATGGGAGTGAAGGGGAGACGTCAAAGAGCACTTAGACTTCTTGGACATCTTCTTGTGGGACTTGCCAAATGAAGTCTTGGAGTGGAACGAGAACGGACGCAAGCAACTCCGGAAGCGGTCATGAGACCTCTCACGCGAACAGGATCTCAAGCGGTATGGAGTCACATGTCATGCATCAAAAGTTTCATGGACGGTCTGAGGTTACCTTTGGGTTTTTTCCTGCACTCCACAAATGATGCGGAGTTGAAGTCTTTTTTAAGACACCACAGGCAGACCAAGTGGAGGTCTGTCAAAACATCTGTTGATGACAGGCCCCACAAGGTTTTAACCGGGGGATTTCTTCGGGGACAATGTTATGCTATTGTGTTTGACCAATGACTTTGTGTTTCACCCCTGCGCATATTAGTTGTTCAATGTTCATCAGGAGCACATTACATTTTGTAATTCAGTTTAGCTGCCTATTGGCTTTAACATGGCATTAGACATTACATTCTGTATTCAGTTTAGCTGCCTATTGGCTTTAACGTGGCCTTAGTCATTACATTCTGTATTCAGTTTAGCTGCCTATTGGCTTTAACATGGCATTAGACATTACATTTGGTATTTAGGATAGCTGCTTATTGGCTTTAACGTGGAGTTAGACACTGCAGTTGAGACATTGCAGATGAGCTGTGTTTTTCCACATGGTAGACCAAACTGTGTTTTTCAAATTGAATTCACACGAACCCTAATGTGATAAGAGAGTGTATATTTGGTCTTTTCCTTTCTGCTCAGCCTTGGGAAGAGGAGAGGCTTAGGAGATCTGGCCAGTCTCCAATGGCTTGTTTTATTTCCCAGGTCTGAGAAGAAGGGGCCAGGCTCTTTTAACGGTGTCCCTGTGCAGCAGCAAGGGGAGATTCTCCAGGACTTCAGTCAGGAGTGGACGTCAGCTGCCTGGCCTCCCGTTTGGGTGGAAAATCTCCTTCTCGCAGTTGAACAGGAGTCATCAACTTGCAGGCATGAGAAGGATGACGAGCAGTGATAGGCCCTACGGTGATGAAATTTTGACTTTTATTCTTTGCTTTGAAGTTATACTATAATATAATCACATGTATTTGCTGTGTACATTGCAATTGAGAAGTACTTTGATATATTTTGCTTTCATTGCTGCAACTACTTTTAAACATGTGCTTCCGACCTACTAATCTCGTCTTTCAGGAACCTCCTGGTGAAGTAATAATAATAAATGTCTTCTTTAAACTAAGAAGTGCATTCCAGAGACGTTTTGTCAGCTCGGTCATAAGATAGGAGAAGGAAAGCAAAACATTTTGGCGTTAGTCAACAGTCTGGGAGTCGAATTGGAGCTTGGAAGTGCACTATTTAAAAGTGTAATTGTTTTTGTTGTTTAGAGGATTAAAGAAGCACGGCAGACCATGTTTGAAAATGCATGTGAAGTTAAACTGCCTTATGGTGCTGTGAGAAACATGTTTTCTTGTTTAGCAGGACTTTGTGAGTCTTGGGATGAGTGTTTGGATAAAGCAAAAGTGTTTTCATATGTAGAAAATGTGCTTTTTGAAAGAAATGATGTCCCTTTTGTTCTTGACAGAAGGGTTTGGATACTTTTGTCTGCTTACAGAAAAATGCAT
Source organism: Pleurodeles waltl (assembly GCF_031143425.1). NCBI lineage: Eukaryota > Metazoa > Chordata > Amphibia > Caudata > Salamandridae > Pleurodeles > Pleurodeles waltl. The sequence goes on from NC_090443.1 coordinate 837,885,098, forward strand.
GAGAGATGAAAGCAGTTAGAACATGAAAATAAGAATTTGCGTGAGCAAATTAGCCAGAACAAATTATTGCAAGATAATGCTGAAATCTATCAAACTATTTTAGGAGAATCTGGCTTTTCCCATTCCAGTAATGAGGAGGTTAAAAAAGGTGGGGGCCAGTGTGAGCCTCTTGAGAAGGGCGTAGATCACAGTGTGCAGAGAAGCCCACGGTTGTTGGCAGTTGAAGTGCATTCCTTAAAAGATTACACTGAGCACAAAGTTGAGAATGTTATATTCAGACCGCTTTTGCAAAGTACGATGTTTAAAATTAATTCAGACAAGGCAGCAGTACTGTCGCAAAATGTGCAGTTTCTGGGAATTCAGTGGAATCCAGAAAATAGACAAATGTTGTCACAGGTAAAACAAAATATTTTAGAGTTTCTTACTATTTGCACTAAGCAAGAGACACCGAGTTTCACAAGCTTGTTTGATTTTTGGAAACAGTATAGCCCTCATCTGAGTCAACAGACTTTAGATTTATGCACAGTGCAAGAGGGAAACACTGATTTGCATGTAAACCAGGAACAATTTGCCACCTTGAGTATGTGGCACAGACAGGGGATGACAAGAGTGCCCCTGGAATTTTGGATTAGAAAACTATCTGACTTTGTGGAGCGCTGTACTCCTTTTGAAAAACAGCTTTTGACTTGTTATTGGGCTCTAGTGAATACTGAGCAAATGACATTAAATGATAATGTAATTCTGAAACCTGAAATATCAAGCATGCACTGGGTGATGAGTTCACCTAAATCTCACAGTACAGGACAGGCACAGGAGGCTAGTATCATACACTGGATCTGGGACATACAAAACAGGGCTCGAGTCACTGCAGCCCTACATGAACAGGTGTCACAAGCCCCTGTACAGGTGTCACAAGCCCCTGTACAGGATGAGGAGAGGGTGCAGTGGGTGTCACAGGTAAAAGAGTCACTAGTGAAATTGAGTGCACCACTTGAATTCTTGTCCCCTGAGGATAAAAAGCGTGTTTGTTTGACTAATGATTCATTGAAATGCATGAGTACTAAAAGACAATGGAAAGCAGTGTTATACATTCCAGTTACTGAAAAGTTGTCGTCTACCACAGGAGAAGGAAAAAGTAACCAATATGCAGAGTTGTATAATGTGTGTCAGACTTTAAATCAAGAGCTGCTTGGGACGTGTCATTTTTACACTGATTCTTGGTTCACTGCCAATGGATTAGCTGTTTGGTTTTCCACATGGCTTGCACATAACTGGTTCAATTCCCTTACAGATGTTAAAGAGAAAAATTCAGAGACAGAAGTGTCCACCCAGAATTCTGACTTAGTGGGGATGGCTAAGTGGGTGCACCACAAATGTGGACATCTGGGAGAAACAACCACTTTCAGGCGGGCAGAGATTAGAGAGATGCACATTCCCCTACATTTGATAAAGAAAATGATTTTGCAATGTCCTATTTGTCAGCACGCACAACAGAGATCTGTCCCACTAACAGTCAAAGATCAGTTGGGGAGAGGAAAGTTACCAGGACAGATATGGCAAATTGATCAGGTTTTAGGGGGAGTGATTGCTGCAGATTACCAAGGAGAAATCAAAGTTATGCTGATAACTAGAAAATAATCTGATTTATTCATACAGATTGGAGACAGAATTGCCCAAATTGTCATAAGTGCAATGAATGGAGGTTTGGTAAAGAAGGAGTCTGCCCCAGCCCTTCTGACAGTGCAAGGAAGGGGAAGCTGTGGTGCAGCAGATTAAAAACCTCAGTGCTAAGGTGTGGGTTGAATCCCCAAATGACCCTCCAGAACCTGCAGAAATCATAACAAAGGGCCCCAATAACGTCCTGCTGATTATAAAATAAGGAAAGGAAGAAGAAGGGCACATTTCAGATGACAAATGTTATTTGCAAGAAAAGTCATACTTTTTTATTTTGCAGATCCTACCACGACTCACCACTGACCATGAGTGTTCTGTGTGGTCTCCCTTTGGGTGTGTGCGTGTGGGGTCGGGGGAGGGACCGCCCCCCAATCTGAACCAGATTGATTAAAGTACAAACCCCATGGATCCATTTTGCGCAACTGGCGCCTTCAGTTCAAGTTCTACATGGGATCAATATAAAGTTTGTCAACTTGTTTGATTACATTCTTCCACTGGAACTAAGCAACATCGCCAGTTAACTCTCTGTGTTTTTTCGTGTGGAACTCCTACTTTTGCTTACATTCCAGCAAACCTTTCAGGTGGACCGTGTACCTTTACATGAGTAGAACTCATGCTACATCAACTTGCTGTTTTAGAGACACTGTTCAATCAGTTATTATCCCAATCAGAGTATATAAGCTTCAGTCTTTTCATTGTAGATGTATCTGATTTCAAAGGTTATGAGATCAATATGTTAATCCACTTCCATTGCTTTACAGTGATTGCTTTTATCATTCGAATATAATGTTTTTTTTTTTTTTTTGTTTGTTTTTGTTTTTTGTTTTTGTTTGAAATAAGAGAAAGTCATTGGTCATAGGGTGGAGATGTTATGCTATTAATTGTGTTTGACCAATGACTTTTGTGTTTCACCACTGCGCATATTAGTTGTTCAATGTTTATCAGGAGCACATTACACTCTGTATTCAGTTTAGCTGCCTATTGGCTTTAACATGGCATTAGACGTTACATTTGGTATTTAGGTTAACTGCCTATTGGCTTTAATGTGGAGTTAGACATTGCAGTTGAGACATTGCAGATGAGCTGTGTTTTTCCACATGGTAGACCAAGCTGTGTTTTTCAAATTGAATTCACACGAACCCTAACGTGATAAGCGAGCGTATATTTGGTGTTTTCCTTTCTGCTCAGCCTTGGGAAGAGGAGAGGCTTAGGAGATCTGGCCAATCTCCAATGGCTTGTTTTATTTCCCAGGTCTGAGAGGAAGGGGCCAGGCTCTTTTAACGGTGTCCCTGGGCAGCAGCAAGGGGAGATTCTCCAGGACTTCAGTCAGGAGCGGACGTCAGCTGCCTGGCCTCCCGTTTGGGTGGAAAATCTCCTTCTCCCAGTTGAACAGGAGTCATCAACTTGCAGGCATGAGAAGGATGACGAGCAGTGATAGGCCCTACGGTGATGAAATTTTGTCTTTTATTCTTTGCTTTGAAGTTATGCTATCATATAATCATATGTATTTGCTGTGTACATTGTAATTGAGAAGTACTTTGACATATTTTGCTTTCATTGCTGCGACTATTTTTAAACGTGTGCTTCCAACCTACTAATCTCGTCTTTCAGGAACCTCGTGGTAAAGTAATAATAATAATTGTCTTCTTTAAACTAAGAAGTGCATTCCAGAGAAGTTTTGTCAGCTCGGTCATAAGATAAGAGAAGGAAAGCAAAACAGACACTGAGGCAAAAAGTAGCAAAAAAGGCACACTAGTCATCGACAAAAAGTTCTACTTCAGTCAAAAAATGACTGAGGGGAGCTCAATCCAGATCCACGCTGATGGCGCGGCAAAGAAGGAACTAAGGTAAGCGCACTGGAGTGGCGCGTTAATAGGCACCATGCACGTCACTTCTGCAGTGGATGACACTGCTGATGCCACGTGAAGCCGAACAACGCCACCGAAAATTGCTCCAAAAGAAATTCTAGATCCAGTCTGGGGAATAGTGTAAAATAAGGAAGAATCAGCAACTCGAAGTCTTTATCAGATATAGACTTTATATTCAATTAGCTGGACCTTTGGTGGAATGAGTTTGTTTGTGTTTCTGTTTTTTATTTCCTTTCGGTGGTGATGCCTGACTATATGTATTTTTATAAGTTTGTCAAAACCTTTCGATGAACATGTACTGAAATCTAACAAGAGAGTTCAAACTGTAAAAGAGAGAATACAATTCATCTAACTGAACGGAAAGTAGAGTCAGAGATACGGAAAACCAATACACTGCACCACTAATCAGTGTTCATCTTCTCTCTATGCGGAAGCTCATTTGGTCTATTTCAGTTTATTAATATGTTATTAAATTCTGACCCGCCTCTTCTCGGGTGATTTAGCATTTCTATGATTAACATCCATTCGGACTTGAGTTGGAACGGACTGAGGGGATTCAAGGGTCCCGGCTACTTCTGCGACACTCGCTGACAAAAGAATGTACTGGATCCTTGACTTAATACGCCACCTAAGGATGCATATCATCGAGGCAGCATTGATAAAGAATTTATTTTATTTCTAGACTTGTAAAAGGTCCTAACCAATCTACAGAGACATGTTGAGCCTTTGTGTACAGAGAACCAGACGATGACAATTGAGCTGGCTAGCATGTCCCAAAGAATAGGGCTTTACAGGCACTCAGCTCTATGAATCACAACAAACTACTCCAAGGGGCCTTTCTACACGTAGGGATTCAGCCACCATTGGGGCAGTAGAAAAACTAATATTTGTTCTGTCCCTTCCCAGTCCTCATCCAGCGCCATAATGTTCACACACAAGAGGGGAAAAGATTTCTGGAAAACATGAAGATGACTGGATGAAATGTCTCTTTTCTCCCGAAGCCCAAATTGGAAACTGTAAAAAAATAAAGCTGTCTACATTGCAAAAATACACATTTAAGTGAAAGTTCCTTACATGTAGAACTGTTATATTTATCTCGAAACTGCGCTATAAAATGTCCATTACAAAATGACGTCGCCCCAGCCATTGTTATTTATCTCTTTCACAAATAAAAATAAAAGACACTGCATACAGTACCTTGTTTTTTTCCACAGTTAACTGCACAGCCTAAAATAAGCTGCAGCAATCGGCCGAGTTCCGTAGGATCACAATTTTCCGCAATCCGATTTAAATCCGGAAGAAGAAATTCTGAAATTTGCTGACCCAAAAACTGAAATTTTAAAAAAAGACAACATTAAAATACATAATAATGTCCTACACGTTTTATCAACAAGTAAACAATTTCACTAAATAAATATGTGCATTAATAACATAAAGCAATTGTATTATATAAGGAGTAGAAAAAAGTGCTTTCTACACTGAGTAGCTGAAGGCGTTCCTACATTCCCCTTAAATCACTAGCAGAGTTCTGTGTAGCATTAAGCGCCATCCAATCACACATCCTTGACATGCCCAGTGCTCACACATGGAATGTGCCATCTAGTGCGGAGCCATCAACACGAGCTATCACCAGGCAGCCAACAGTAAGCTGTTAGGTGATTTTTCTTTTACTGGAAGCCCCATACTGTCGTTCACAATGACTTAAATGAGTGCAGGGGTTGCCATGGTGAGCATGTTTCTATTTCTACCTGGACCACTGCAGAACCCTTAGACATGGGCCATCACTGGCATGGCCTTGCAGACAGATTTTTTTTTATTGAGTTTGCCAAGGAACACAGCGTGCAAGACACTGAATCATGATAACAGACATACAAACACCCGACCACCCGCCCATCTGTATGTCTAGGCAAAGAAACAAAATGTGGCGTATTACTCTTATATTAAAGCCACAACAGCCCCAACAGACAAACACTCCCAATACCTCCCATGGGATACAGTTCCTAGGGTTCCTCCTGTGCCGATAAGAGGTACGCCATTAAAGGGTCCCATATGACTTTGGACCTCAAGAGCTTCGGCAATTCATCCATATAAAGTTATTGATGGGATCTGCAATAGGACATGTCCGATAGCCAGTTCTTATTGGTGGGTTTAATCCTACTACCCTAGTGAACAGCCACCCTTCTCTTCGCCAACACTAAGGCCACTGACACAAACCTCCGATTAGTGGGCTGAAGTCTTTTGAACAACCCCAAAAGGCAGATCGCCGGATCACAGGGCACTGGCTCCACCACGATGTCTGTTAATGCTGCAGTAACTTCAGTCCAATATTGCATGACGGAGGTTTATTGCTACGTCAAGTATTAAAAACCTGCCTTCCTCTCGCCACGGATTACAGTTTGCATCCTCTTGTACCCCAAATTTGTAAAGTTTGACAGAAGTGTAATATATTTGGTGCAAACATTTGAAGAGGATGACTCACAAGTTCCAATCGGAAGTGAGTGTGTGTAATTTCTGGAAGAAATATCCTGGCAAAAAAATGGGTATATTGACCAACAGATACAGAAATGTAGGTACTATGGCTATTTTTAGGACTGCTATCCTATCCGCCAATGAAAGCGGTAGCTTCTTCCATCCCGCCACTTTGAGGTGGCTCTGCCATAATTACACTGGACTACTTGTTCGAGGTCTCTATGTGTAAATACTCCTAAGTATTTAACAGGATCTGTGACCCACAGGAGCGGGAAATCAAGCAAGCACTGGTAAGTATCACGTATGAACGCAAATATAACAGATTTCAACTAGTTAATACACATTCCAGAATAATATTCAAATTTAATGTATTCCCTAATCATGGAAGACAGGTGCACAGGAGGGTCCCGGACATAACCCATATTGTCCGCATAAAAAGGCATACTCAGAGGCCGCAATTGGAATTGCAAGGCAGACAAAGCGTGCTGTTGCCGGATAACACAGACCAGAGGTTCCAAAGTTATAGTAAACATTAATGGCGACGGAGGGCAGCCCTTCCACTTGCCTCTCTCTGCCTGTGGGAGGGCAGAGTAGAGAAAGGGAAGGCAAGCAGCAGTACCATATAAGGCCCCCATAAAGTTGACAGCACAACTGGTGCAAATTGAGTACCAGGGGGTCCCTGAGACTTTATGGTAGCCTCTCCAGGGAAGAACATAAACACAAGGCTACTCAAAGATTAAACATATGTAGATGAATATATTATTTTCTTAAAGTTTCAATAAATGTCTCTCAAGTCTAATTATGTAATTCCTTATTTATAAACACTAGTCTTCTTTATTATTCTTCAAATCTGTATGATTACATTCTAAATTTGATACATTTCACCAGTTTCAACAAACCCAAATACATCACAAATATATACAGACAAATAGGTGCCGGCGGTCGCCCCCACCCCCTTCTAAAGAAAAAATATACAGTCATATAAAATCATATAAAAAAAAAAAATCATTCATACCCAAACATACCAAGACTGATGCATATTACCATGAAATCCAATATTAGAAAATATATCAAAGTCCATCGCCTAATACATAACAGCTCTATATGTTCCTTTGATAATTTCAATCAGGTTAGTACCTTTTATAAAAGTGGTCAAATGACTCTTATAGTTCAAAAGTCCATATTTTCAATTCATACACCAATATATATTCTGCCCGAAGAGCCAATGATAATGACTAGATGAGATTGAAATATGCCATGCCAGATGAGATTTATATACGCCATGCCAACGCGCGTTTCTTCAGGGCAACTACGATTTTCCAACTTATCGGGGGGACAGTAGCAATCGCCACTTATTATGTGTGAATCATATATTCTGAGAGTAAACAAACATTACTTAAAGACATATACATAAGGCTTGTGAGACCTGTGCCCAAAGAGCACATTTTTAATGAATCACAGAGGAGTGTAACCAGGGACAGTATCCAAAAAGTGTCCCCCACAATATGAGGTGCATGCATTAGTAGTATTCCAAAGTGGAGCAAACGTTCACAAAATACAGCCCAATAACTCAAAATATGTGAGACAGCATTGTCAGCTATCAAGGTGCTCATACGCTAGATAGCTAATCTATATTCATTGATCAGACAACTACTCTAGACCTCTTATATTGTTACACACCTCTAAAGGTACAATTAGTACTCCAACTTAGAATTTTATAGCTCAGTGGCATTGGGACTCACTAAGGCTGCTAGAAGCATATGTGGAGAGGATGATCTAGGAGATAATGATCACATGAAAATACATTAGTTCCTTCTAACCACTCATATTTAAATGTCATAAAGAGTGCCATTGAGGTCCATATATAAGTACCTAGTGTTAACTAGAGCCCCCAGAGTACTAGATCCTTGGTATGCATAGATCCTCCAGGTCTGGTTCATAGCAAGAAATGCCATTGAGTGTAGGTTATAACATACATAGATGATAATATTCTTCCAACCTAAAACACATAATGTGGGAGACCTAGTAAGTATTAACTTATGACATACAATTGTCTCCACAATCCAGGGCAAGCCGCATCTCACAAGATCTATAGGGGCTCGTCGACATGTAGTGTTTCAATATCCACATGTCAGCCAAGATCTTACCTCTTGAATCTCAATCTGTGGACTAACGCCATGGGTCAGCGCGAGGTATGACCCGGTCACCATCTGATCCTATTTAAATTGTAGAAATCTTTGCGTGTCTGCGCATTGGGGCGCGATGTACGATATAACGGAAGTCGATCGGTATAAATATGTATGTTAACAGTCGCCATCTTGGAAAGGAGGAGAAATGGTATCCTGAGATGAGACTTGGCCATAAATGGTTCCCATATAGGTGTATGAGTAACCTGACCAAATAATGAGAATTACCTCCCAAAAAAAATGTGTTAGGTACAGCGCACCTAGTTTGATCAGAATTCATCGCGGGAGATAAGAAAGATAATAATGATCACCATTTTGAGAGGGGGAGGGCAGCAAATCATAAATATTGGTATTGATTGTGGCCTGGTCACATAATATGATCATTACAAAGTGACCGGATATCAAACAAACATTTACCCATGGGTCAAACCAAAATATTACCCGGTCACCATCTAATCCTATTTAAATTATAGAAATCTCAGTGCGTCCACGTATTAGGATGCAGCATCCAACGTGGCAAGAGTAGATGAAGACCGATACTTATACTAATGGTCGCCACCATGGAAGAGGGAAAAAGATAGAATGCTGAGATGAATTTTGACCCTAAGCAATTCCCATGTATATAAATGAATGACATAAAATAAACGACTACCCAAATAATTTAGGAAAGCGATGTCCTATGCCAATGCCACACATTACCATATCTGGGTCATATCCATGTATTATAATACTGTTTTGGATAAGTAATTGAAGAAAACCGGTGTATCCCAGAAGGGAACACTCAAATTATTTGAGGGCTGACTCCAATTAAGTAGAGAAGTTCATACATACGATCATCTCCAAAGTGCCCTGGGTTAACTGTCAGTGTTTCACCAATTCTCCTCCTAAATTTGCAAAATCACATTCTCCCACGGTATATATTCATCAAGGCCATTCTCATAAGTATCTAGAGTGTCCATCCAGAAGGCCTCTCTCCTTTTCTTAACCCTGTTGATGTCAATTCTTTGGGTCATCTTAATTTTCTCCAAAACGGTCCATTTTAAATACTTTTCTTGGTGGTCCATGGATTCCCAATGTTGGACCAAGGGAGCCCCCTCCTTTTTATTTAGAATATTAGATTTATGTTCTGATATTCAAACTCTCGTTCCGCTACCAGTTTCTCCAACATATCCCTGTGTACATGGACAACAGATTAGATATGCACAGTTGGATGTTCTGCAGTTTGTCACAGCTGTAAGTTTGAATTCCTTGTTTCTCCACAGTAGAGTATCTGAAACTGGTGCACACAGCATGTATACTCGGTCCATACAGTGGCTTTCAAGCCAATTTCGTGCCACAAACGTTTTTCCCACTGGGACCCTCTGAAATATACTTTTTTCCAATTGCATATCAATGAAAAGTTATTTTTGAACTTCTGCTCTATTATCGGATGCCCATTCACGGTTTAAAGTATGGATGGTTCACAGAAAGCTGGGGGTTTTCGGGCGGCGGTGCATGCCTTTGTTTGGTGAAACATTTTAATGACAAAGAAACCCCATGAGACGTTCGCAGCTCTGTACTCGGGTGCAACTGGAGGCAAGCTGTTCACTATGGTCAGGTGGTGACTGCCCGAGTCAATCTTTAGTGAGCGTTCAAAATGCTCAGTGTGTCATAACAATCATCAGAAGAGCTTACTTTCCTACAGTTCTTCCCAGTATTAGAACGCTGCCCCAAACCTTTACTCTGCAAACAGTTAGGGATGGTTCCTAAGTATTCACACATGGAGGCCACATTACAATGGATCTGGTATCTGCGGGTGTAGCAGGGATTTGTATCCACTTATGAAAGGCAAGGCAGGCAGGCAGGGATTGCTTTTATTTTTGTAATTTCATTTGCACAGTTAAAGACTTTAAAGTGGCATAGTCACAGCGCTTACATGCACGGTGTCTTTGAAATGTCTGCAATACTTTCCATGATTTTCGTTAGACAAGCTATTTACTTTCATTCTCTTTAGATTGCAGTTACTTGTCACACAATATTCGTATGTATTATCCATGTCTCCCATATCTTTTTATATTTTTCGGGCATTCACTGCCTTTATAAATCAATATTTTGCCAACATGCATCAGTCTAGGGGCCTGATTTAAAGCTCGCCCGACCGGTTATTCCAATACGTTTTATGATGGAGTAGCCCGTCCGCCAAACTTTAACTCAGGCCCTAAGTTTGCACAATATGGCCCTCATTAGGACCCTGGCGGACGGTGGTATTATGTAGAAAAGTACTGCCAACAGGCTGGCGGTACTCTTCCCCAAAATATGACATTGGCGGTTTGGCTCAAGCCAAACCGCCAATTTATCACTCTGTCTGCCAGGACGGTAACAGCCGCTGGGCTGGATACTTCAGTCTCCAGCCAGGCGGCCGTCACTGTCCCACCCACGGGTTTATGACCCCCCTACCACCATGGTTTTCGTGGCTTCCTGACCCCCTCCCCTGAGTCCTCCCCCACAATCCCCCTCTCCTCCAGACCCCCCCACAACATACACGAACATTCACGCACCAACATACACATGCATACACACACTCATACCCACATTGACCCACACATGCATACATCCATTCACACACACATCCACACACACTTACATACATACATGCACACACGCATTCACACAACACAACACACATGCACTCACACCCATTCATGCACACACACATTCCACACGCCACACACTCGCATGCATGCACACAGAAACATACACCCACCCCACACACAACACACTCCACTCCCCTCTCCTGTCGGAGCACCCGACTTACCTGCTTGCAGGGTGTCCTCCAGCAGGAGACGGGACGGGGCGCTGCTGCCAGCAGCAGCGTCCACCAGCAGAACACCGCAAGGCCGTATCATGTGTCTGGCAGAAGAGCCCCGTCCCGTCTCCTGCTGGAGGACACCCTAGCCACAGACGGAATCCTGCCAGCCTTCTGCCGTAATTCCGGCTACGGTCATAATATGGCAGATGGTAGGTAGCCGCAGCAACGGTGTTTTGGCTGCCGTCGCCGCGGCGGTAGGCGACCAATACTGCCATAGACATGATGAGGGCCTATTCTCCAATGTCGGGGTTTCTCGGCTTCCCAAATTCCAGATGCTATCCCTATATGCTGCAATCATCAGTCCTGTGTTGCCGAGCCTTTGTGGATATTTTGGCGGTGTGTCGATGTACTCATGGCAGAGATGAGTGTTCCCGCTACGTGGCTGGCTGTCTGGAGCAACTTTCGCTGTGGCCTTTGAGATAGCAACTCCCCATCAGCTTTCCGAAAGTGGATTGTGCAGGTTTCTCTATTTGTCACCCAGTCAAGAGGGTTGACATTAGTAGATTGACTGAGTACTCAAGCAGCGAGGTGTTATGCCCACAACATCACCAGGTACAGAAGAACTCCTCGTGGAGCATCCTTCCTATATGCCATCTTCCCCAGACTGAAGGGAAAGTTACACGTTAAAAGAAGATTGCACACTAAAATGATCAGCATCTTATCAAAGTATTTCATGGCTAAAAAAATAGTATATGCAGGACCCACAGGACTTCCCAGTACAAGATTTTATACTGTTGGGTCCACTTGCCAATGTTCCCGATAAGATAGAAAATGCTAATTTGTCGTGAGTTTCGGTATACCTGGAGATATGGGGGGGAGCACCGGGGGCACTGAGGACACTGCTCATATTAGACATCCCAATTATACACAGTCAAACATAGCATTCTCTTGTCTTGATAATGAGTCAACAGCAGGAGAGCTCTAGTACAATAGCTGGAATGCCTATTTCAACAACCAGCACAAGGTGTTCCAATGGGGTTGCAGTGTGGTTAAATAATGAAAAGACAAATTATTCCCAAAGACTTTGTTCAGCAGAGGCAGCTTCAGAAGGAATACATGCTCAAATAGAACACTTTAGTGATGGCGGGAGCTTGAGATGCACACACAATCAAAGGATATTGTGCAGAGTATACACATAACAACTCCCATCTTGGAAGGCTTTTTCTCAGAAGAACTAGTAATGACGTAAAAAATGAATTCACAAAAAAGGAAGTGATAAGTATGTGAAACCTCCAACCGAAATGTTTAATAAGAAACATTATTCTAATCAAAATGAACAACATGCCCTGCTCCAATTCAAGCCTTATAAACAGACACAAGGTGAGAAGCATCCATTTCTGCTGAAGTATTCTGCACCATGGGACCTTACTAGTAGGCAAGAATAACACGAAAGAGTACATGTTTCACTGCACAGGTTTTTCATCCACACAAGGCATTCCAGTTATATTTGATAAATGATTAGGCCTGGGAGTTCTCAATCACTGTTTTGTTTGATTTTAGATAAATTACTGCATCACAAAATTACTTGCATCTCATGTGGCAGCAAACAGGAAAGAATGATTCTAAGAAATTGCATTTTTGATTGAGGGGCGGAAAAAAACCTTTCTCAAGCAACAACCACAATCCATGCCAGGTTTAACCACAAAAGTCACAAAATTAACCTGTGCTCAACTTTCTGGTAGCTTGGCACAGAAGTAGTCAGACTTAGAGGAACTTTGTTAGGTACTTATGCTGCACACAAAAAGTAACAAAGGGAACCCCACACCAATTTAGAAAAAAAGAGAAATTAGTAAAAAAAAGAAATGACACCGAAACAAACTACACCCAATCAGTACAACTGGAGTTATGATTAGGAATTTGTAAAATTTTAAGTGAAAAATAGCGTATAAAAAGATGGAAGTTCCAACTGCAGGCAAGGTCAAAAGTTATGGCTGACCGCAAAGGAGCACAGTTTGAAAACACAAGGTAGAATGGGCTCTGTCATGGCATACCTTTGGACTTAGAAGAAATTTCAAAGTAAAGTTCACGAAAAGTAAAGTTCAGAGGAGAAAGGCAGCCAGCAGTGTCCATGGGAGAGGGGTCTTCGTTGGGGAACCACTGTATGAAGTTGTGGTGAAGATTTATACATTCAGACTTTGTCACTTTTTTGGAAGTTGAGATCTCTAGTGTGTTGAGGCTGCTGACTGTAGCTGACGAGAGCTCCAATAGAAGCCGCTAAACAGGATTTACTGCTGCGGAGAAAAACATAGCAGAGCTACCGCAACGTCACACCAACCGGTAATGCACCTTGAGCGGTCGGCGAGCAGGTAGATCTCGGTTTCCTGTCGGTTTCCGCCCACCTTTTAGTGGAAAATGTTCTAAGTCTCAAGTTTTAGAGTTAGGCTGGTACTGCACATTTAGCACCATTTGCAAGTGTCCAAAACTGGTTGGGGACAACCTGGCTTGTCAGGACTCACTTCAGGCAGGGTTCAGGTGCGGGCTCATTGTTGTTGGAGCTTCCTGTGTCCTTGCTGCGCAGAAGAGGAGGCCAGCCAACTAGCCCTCAGGGAGTCTGGTAGTCCTGGGATTAACCAGGCAGGCCTCAAGCACCAAGGCAGTTCTAGGAGAGTACAATGCAGGCTTCAAGTAGTAGGGCAGTCCTCTGAAGTACAAAGCAGGGCTCAAGCAGAAGGGTATTGAACTGAAATACAAGGCAGTCCTTCTGAGTGTCCTCTGCAGGTCCAGTAGAGAATTGAAGAGTTGGTCCGAGGGGCCAATATGTATACCTAGGAGTTTATTTACAAGCCCTCTGCGGTGCTGGTGTGTAACGTTTTGTGATGCACCGGCGGCGCACAGTGGAGACCCATATCTACAAGGCCAATAAAAGCCACATTGCATGGCTTTTTATGGCCTTGTGGAAATGGTGTAAGACAATGCAATGCAAGCCGCTGGGCTCCCTTACACTGCATCAGGGAGTTGTTCCATAGGCATTGTGGTGGGTTTTCCCACGCAACACCCATAGGTTTTGGCGCATTTTCAGATTTAAAAAGAACGGCAAACCTGGGAATGTGTCCAAGTCTTATCCCTCCCAGGGGAGGCGCTACGAGGAGAAATATCTTTATTTCTCCTTGTGTTTCCTCTTTCAATAGAAAAAGCCTCCATGGATTTTTTTTGTGCAGGATGGTGTCCCTTCCCGCACAGAAACAATCCTGTCTGCGACGCAAGCACACTTGCACCATGTTGCATTTAATTTACACGTAGTACCACTTTACAAGGGACATACAAGTAAATTAAATGTGGCAATTGGGTGTAAGCCAATTTTGACAAGTTTTAAGGAGTGAGAACAAGCACTTTAGCCTTAGTTGCAGTAGTAAAGAGCACAGAGTTCCAAAGCCAAAACAAACTACTTTCAGCAAACAGGAGAGGAGAAGTCAACAAGTTTAGGGGAAGACCACACAAAGGCTGTCAGGTCTAACAATGATCATTTACATGGTGTGAAAAATTGGGTTACTGGTTGACTGGGCTGTGAGCCCTGTTCAAGCAGTAACATCAGTTTCTGTCAGGGTGAGGCACAAGCAAACCCTAAATTAATCTGCTCAACCCTCTGGTAGCGTGGCACAGAGCAACCAGGCTTAATACAGAGACAATATGTAATGTGTTTGTGCAACACTTCAAACAGAATAAAGTGAAAACACTGCACAGAAAGAATCCCACACCAAATTGGAAAAATAGGGTAATTTTTAATCAATAGAAGAAAACTAAAATTACAAAAATCAGTCAGCAGAACAGGAGATATGCAAGTTTATATATTTCAGTAAAAACAGCACCAAAAAGCACAAAGTGCTAACAGTGGATATCAGGTCATGACGAACTGGGACAAAGTCACAAGTTCAGGCTGACTGTGATGGACTGCGATGCAGCATGGGTCAGCGACAGAGACCCAGTTAGGCCCATTGAACAAAGTACCTTAAATCCTGGTTTGCAGAGCATTGAGAGGACCTGCATGGATGATGCGCTGTGAAGCTGAAGCAATGCATGAGTTCTGAAATGCGGCACAGCTGCGATGTGAGGTCAACGACCCATCAAAGAGCCCTTGAGAGGCAAAGTCCGGGGTGGAGGATGTGTTCTGCAGTTGGTGAAATGCATTGGCTCTGACTGGTTGGTTGAGGCAGCCGTCAACGAGGAATGTGATGGCCTACGCGGAGGATGCGTCGTGTAGCAGCGGTTCTGATGAGATGGCAGGTTGAGATGCAGGTCTTTGTAATAGGGGAAAGCCACTCAGTGGTGACAATGAATCAGTTCTGCACGAGGTTGCACCATGCAGCAGAGAAAATGCATCGGTTCCGCTGGATCCACAGAGGCTGGCAGAACACCTTAGGCCCATTTCTAAGGGTCCAGGACTGTGGTGGCATCACTTGGCAAGGTAGACTCACAGATGGCAGAGTCCAGGTGTTGGGGTCACGGTTGTAAGAGCCTTCTGTCTTTGACGCTTATGTTAGGAGGCCAGCCAACTTGACATTGGAGTCACTCTGCATTCAACAGATCCAGATCTAGTCGTTCTCACCCAAGCATGAGGGCAACATGTGGGCACAGCTGGACAGAAGTCCTTCAAAGCAGTAGTTCAGCAGAGTGTAGGAGGGTGACCTGGTGTGTGGTGGGTACCCAAGGTACTTACACCTTATACCAGGTCCACGTATCCCTTATTAGTGTAGTGTAGTCAATGTCTACAAGCCAGACTCTCTAGAGGTAGCTGTGGATGAGCAGCCAAGGCCTATCTAGGAGACATGCAAAGCTCATGCAATACCACTGTACTCACACACAGTACTTATACACATGAAAGAAAACACTCAGTGTAACAAAAATAAAGGTACTTATTTTGGTGACACAAATACCAAAAATTCCATAGAGGCTATACTCCCTTAGGAGGTAAGTAATACACAAATTATATACACTACTATGCAGAAATAGGCATAAAAACAGTTAGAAAACAGTGCAATTAGTGAAAATCACAATAGAGGAAAATGGTCCTAGGGGAAGCACAAACCATATACTACAAAAGTGGAATGAGAGAGTCGGTCACCTACCTAGCCAAGTGGAGTGTGTAGAGGGGAGGTGGGAGTACTAGGAAAGCCCAAAGGTAAGTACCACACCACCGCCAGCGACCAGAAAAGCAGGAGTAAATCACAGTAAATTCCCCAGAACACTCACTTAGGAAAGAATAATAATAAATCAAAGCTCAGAAGATGCTGCAAGACACCAACAGTGGATTCTTGGACAAGAGGACCTGTGGAAGAAGGGGACCAAGTCTAAAAAGCACAGCACAGTCCAGGAAGGGCAGACTGGAGGTGCAAGAGATGAGTTGACGGTGATGAAGGAGAGTCAGCACTACACCGAAGAAGACGGAGTTTTGTTCCTGGAGGATGCAGGTGATGTCCCACGCCGGAAGGAGGACTGCAGTCGGGTTTGCATCTTCGGATTCCACCAACAAGCCTTGGCACACGTAAAACTTGAGAAAAGTGGGCTGCCGGGGACCAGGAAGGACCAGGTGGACTCCACCCAGGAGGGAGAGTCAGAGATGGACCTCAGCAACACAGAGAGCCCACAGAAACACAGGTAGCACCCACAGGAGTCCCACAAGATGGAGACACAGAAGTCGAAGAAGGAGCCTATGCAGCACTACAAAAAGGGATCCCACTCCACAGGGGAATCACTCAGGAAGCTAAGCGTCGCAGGATGGAATGCTGGGGGCTGAAGCTTCACGATGCCTGAAGAACCCTTGGAGAGGATGCCAATAAAGCCTTGGTAGCTGCAAAGGAGGAAGTGCACGGGGGTACTGTCCTGCGTGGGCAGGCAAGGGCTTACCTCCACCCAAGTTGGACAGCTGGAAGAGAGGACCGTCAGGACCACTTCAGTCCACCACCGGTGTTGCAGGATCCACACAGCTCAGCAGGAGAGGGGATAAATGCAGCCAGTCGTCGTTGCAGTCAGTGCCTGCAGATGCAGGGGAGTGACTCCTTGACCCCAAGGGAGATTCCTTCTTTTTTGTGGTGCTGGCGCAGGCTGAAGACGGGCTGTCCTCAGAGGATGCACGGCCAGGGAAATGTTGCAGTTGCTGGAAGAAGCTGTGGATACAATGCTGCCCTAGGTACCTAGGTACCATATACTAAAGACTTACAGTGGGGCACCAGTGTGCCAATTGTGGGGTTAAATATATAGTTTTGGTGGAGAGAGCATAATCACTGGGGTCCTGGTGAGCAGGATCTCAGTGAACACATTCAAACACACTGATATCAGACAGAAAAAGATGGTAACCATACCAACAAAGAGGGTACATTCCTACACCCCTTCCCCCAAACGAAGGACAAGAAGGCTAACCTTGCCCAGATGAGTCTTCTTTGTCTAAGTGGAAATATATGGAGAGTCTATCTGCATTGAAACGGTTACTCCCAGGTCTGTGTTCCATTTTAAAGTCCATCCCCTGTAGGAAAATGGACCACCTCAACAATTTGGGGGTTTCTCCTTTCATTTGTTTAAGCCATAAGAGAGGTGTGTGGTCTGTCTGAACAATGAAGGGAGTATCAAAGAGGTATGGCCTCAATTTCTTCAAGGCCCAGGCCACAACAAAGGCCTCCCTCTCTATAGCTGACCAACCTTCTGCTAATGAAAGCTACTGGTTGACCCTGGCCCTCTGTATTAAGTTGAGAGAGAACTGCCCCAACTCCAGCCTCTAAACCATCAGTTTGTACTATGAACTTCTTGGAGTAGATAGGGCTTTTTAGAACAGGTGCGGAGCACATGGCCTGTTTAAGTTCCTCAAAAGCTTTTTCACACCCTGCTGTCCATAATAGCTTTTTAGGCATTTTCTCAGATGTGAGGTCATTAAGAGGGGCTACAATGGAGTCATAGTTCTTAATGAACTTCCTATAAAAAGCCAGTGAGGCCTAGAAAGGCTCTGACCTGAGTTTGTGTACTAGGGGTAGTCCAATCCAAAATCGTTGGATTTTCCCCTGTTGTGGCTGAATCTGTTTCCCACCTACTAGGTATCCCAGATAAACCACCTTCCCCTGCCCTATCTGGCACTTTGAAGGCTTGATAGTGAGGCCTGCTTTTTGTACAGCCTTCAAAACATGCTAGAGGTGGACCAGGTGATCATCCCAGGTGGAGCTAAAGACAACTATATCGTCTAGATATGCTGCACTCTAGGCTTCCAGACCTTGAAGGACTGTGTTCACCAGCCTCTGGAAAGTGGCAGGTGCATTTTTTAAACCAAAGGGCATTCCTGTGAATTGATAGTGCAATCCAATGGTTGAAAATGCAGTTTTAGGTTCAGCCTTGTCTGACAACTTAATCTGCCAATAGCCAGCAGTAAGGTCAAAGTGTTAAGATACTTGGCAGATGCAGTGTATCTATGAACTCATCTGTCCTGGGGATAGGATGAGCATCAGTCGTGGTTACCGTACTGAGCCCTCTATAGTCAACACAAAACCTCATCTCTCTTTCCCCATTGTGAAAGTGGAGTTTTGGGACCAGCACCACTGGGCTAGCCCAGGGGCTATCAGAGTGCTCAATGGCTCCTAGGTCCAGAATCTTTTGCACCTCTGCTTTGATGCAGTCCCTTACATGGTGAGGCTGCCTGTATATTTTATTCTTAGCAGGTAGGCTGTCTCCTGTGTCAATGGTGTGTTCACACCATGTAGTTTGACCAGGTGTAAGTGAAAACAGTTCAGAGAACTGTCCTAGGAGATTTCTGCAGTCTTCTTTTTGAGACTCAGAGAGAAAATCTGCTAAGATTACCCCCTCAACTGAGCCATCAGCTGCAGAATTGGAGAAAATATCAGGAAGAGGGTCACCCTCTCCTTCCTGTCCCTCATCAGTGGCCATGAGCAGGGTTAAGTCAGCCCTGTCATGGTAGAGCTTTAGGTGATTCACATGAAGTACTCCGAAAGGACATGTTGGAGTGCCAAGGTCTACTAAATAAGTGACCTCACCCTTCTTTTCCACAATGGTGTAGAGTCCACTTCACTTGCCTTGGAGTGCCCTGGGAGCCACACGCACCAGGACCCACATTTTCTGTCCTGGTTGGTACACAGTTAGGACAGCCTTCTGGTCATGCCATTGCTTTTGCAATTCTTGGCTGGCCTGAAGGTTTTTAGTAGCCATCTTCATGTATTCAGCCCTCCTTGATTTTGAGGCCAAGTATATAATTGACTATGTCTTGATTAGGAGGCTTGAGGAGCTTCTCCCATCCCTCATTCACAAGAGCAAGTGGACCCCTAACAGGGTGACCAAAAAGGAGTTCAAAGGGGCTGTAGTCCACTCCTTTCTGGGATACCTGCCTGCAGGCAATGAGGAGGCATGGTAATAGGACACCGCATCTCCTCCTGAGTTTTTTTAGAGAGTCCCATAATCATGCCTTTCAGTGTTTTGTTAAAACGCTCAACCAACCCATTTGTTTGGGGATGGTAAGGTGTGGTGAATTTATAAGTTACATTGCGCTCTATCCACATAGCTTTTAAGTATGCATACATGAAGTTACTACCTTTGTTTGATACCACCTCTTAATACCACCTCTTTTGGGAAGCCCCTCTGGAAAAGATTCACAGGAGGGCCTTGGCCACTGCAGGAGCTGTAGTGGTCCTAAGAGGTATGGCTTCTGGATAGCTGCTGCCATGGTCCACCACCAGAATAAATCGGTTTCCAGAAGCTGTGGCAGGGTCTTGGGGAACAACAATGTCAACCCCTACCTTTTCAAAGGGTACCACAACCACCGGAAGTCGAATTAAGGGGGTTTTAGGGGGGTCACCTATCTTGCTACTGGCTTGGCAGGTGACACAGGAGAGACAAAACTCCTTTGAGTCTTCAGACATATGCGGCCAGTGAAAGTGAGGGACGAATCCATCCCAAGTTTTGCTTTGCCCGAGGTGACCAGCTAGGGGAATGTCATGTGCTAAGGTTAACAAAAACTCTCTGTATTGCAGAGGTACTACCAATCTCCTGGTGGGATCAGGTTTGGGTTCCCTAGGTTCTGAATACAGGAGGTTGTCTTCCCAGTACACCTTGTGGGTGCCACTGACTTATGTTGTGATCCCCTTGTCTAGTTCTTGTGTTGTGTGCAGCCAGCTACCCCAGGGATGCTGGCTCAATCATGTTACATTAAATAATAAATGTGGTTAACTGCACTGAATTGCCATTGCTGGGTTTAATCAAGGCTTGTTACTTGTTGCTGTTAATGTGCACAGTTGCCATTGCAAGGCTTGTTTATTCTTCTTTATACTGCTACCACGAGGCCAGTTTGTAAACACCTGAGCCTATGCACCTTTCTAGACAGCTGCTGTCCTGGTTGCTAGGCAACACCCTCCTGCTCTTCTGTTTGCCATGTGCTACACATGACTTCTTCCAAGAGAATCTATAAATATCCCCACACAGGTCAGGCAGTGCTTGGCTTTGTTTCCTGTGGAGCTGAGGTCAAGAGGGTCAACCAACTCCTCCAAGCTTCTTCACTGTTGCCCGGCAACCTGGGAAAGTATTAAAGCTAAGTTCTTCACTGTTGCCCGGCAACCAGGGAAAGGACTAAGCTGAGTTCGAGAGCCAGCCCAGTAGAGAATTCCCAAAGGCTTTCTCACTGTTGCCCGGCAACCAGGATCCGGGACTTTTTCCAGTAAAGCTAAGTAAAACAAAAGGCACTCACAGTATTGTGAATGCTTTTGAACTAATCCTCCGTGTATTTTAAAAAAAGACTTTGGTGACTTTCAGAAAGAAAGACTTTCAAGATGTTTAGCAAGAATGTCTGAAAGATTGTTTAGCCCTAATTATTTTTATTATTACTCTTATCCAATTGTTTGTTGTCTTTAACTTGTGACCTGTGAAAGACAGCGACACACCTAAAACTGTGTTCTAAGACTATAACTCTCATTAATGTTGTTTGTGTGCCTCCTCTTACTAACAAAATCACAAATTCCTACAAATCATTTTCAGCGTTGATCCATACTCAATGTCAGTGATTGTCACGAAAATGAACAGGGGGGCAATCATGTTTTGAAAGTCTTCTGAGCTTTATTGTTCAACCAGTGCTTATGCATATTTGCTTGTAAGAAGAAAATATTCCTCTTTTGTGTGTTTTAGTTAAGTTACATGTTTAGTGCGTGAAACATCGTCAAAAGTGATTACTTAACACAATATAGGACAGAGAGAAGTCCCAAGCAATAGTGGTGCATTCCTGCCAGCCCTATGGAGTGGAGAGAAAGTACAAGGAAGCAAATTGAGTGACAGGTGATTATTTGGAGGTCTGAGTGAGTGCATGAGCATTAGTTGCTTAGTGGGCAGCACGTCACTCATACCTGTTCAATTTTCCTCGATAGAACCTGACTCAACAACGCAGTGACACTGACCCCCTGCACCCTCAAGAGCAGGGGCCCGGCTGGACCAGGCAGCAGTGGCAGTATCTCTCTCTATCTCTCTCTCTCTGTGTCATCCAAATCCCCCTCCTTTTGGGGACACCTGCCAGGACTCCTGTGTTAAGATTGACAGTGCCGAAAGGTGTCTTGGGAGGACGGAGGAACCGTCATCACCCCTGCCGACAACCTGCCTTTCAGGTGTGTGTTCGAGCTCTCACATAAAGCCAAGCCAAACATACATGGCTGCTTGGGTGATGGATTCCCTGAGGGTCACTTTCGAGGGCCTCTCTCAAGCCTAGCATTCTTCAGAGGACAATCCCTCCCTACAAGAAATTACTAGGGTGTTAGCAGGTTTACAACAGGAAGTAGCCTCCCTACGACAGGAAAATCAGTCTTTGCGACAAGAGCTGCAACAATACAAACCTCAAGATACTCCATGGGAGAACACCAAGGGTAAAACAAAAAATCCAGTTATGCAGCCTCCCTGGTTTGACTTTTTTTCAAGTGGTTCAACTTCTACATCTGGTCCTTCTGCTGCCACCTCCACTCCCCAGGCTATGCAGCTTTTGGTAACCACACCAACACTAATTCCTTTAGCCCCTCCTGAGCGGATCTTTGGTGATAGTACTAAATTTCACATCTTCCTGAATCAGTGCCACTTGAAATTATTGTATCGTCCTACTGCGTTTCCCAACAATGCCGCTAAAGTGGCTTTTTTTATTTCCTTCTTGGGTGAGAATGCTGCCTCATGGTCAGTCCCTCTGGGTGAGTGCAACGATCGCCTACTGTACAACTTCGACCGGTTTAAGGAAGCTATGCACAAGCTCTTCACCAAACATTTATTCGTGCATGGTAGCAACAACGAGTTGTTAAACTTGCGTTATGGGAACAAGGACCTATTTACCTATATTACATCCTTTAACCGCTTGCTCGCAGAAACCGAGTGGTCTGAGGAGAAAAGGACTTCTTTATTCTATCGGGGCCATCAGGACAATCTGAAGGATATGTTGGCACAAATTATAAATCCTCCCACGACTGGTTAGAATACATAGATTTAGTGGTTCGCCTAGACCATGTCTGAAAGACTATTTAGCCTTGATTATTTTTATTATTACTCTTAACCAACAGTGGATTCTTGGACAAGAGGACCTGTGGAAGAAGAGGACCAAGTCTAACAAGTACAGCACAGTCCAGAAAGAGAAGGAGCTCCTACCCACCAGACTGAAGGTGCAAGAGATGAGTTGATGGTGATGAAGGAAAGTCAGCACTGCACTGCACCGAAGAAGACGGGGTCCAGTTCCTTGAGGATGCAGGTGATGTCCCACGCCGGAAGGAGGACTACAGTCGGGTATGCATCTTCGGACTCCACCAACAAGCCTCGGCACACGCAAAACTTGTGGCAAGTGATGCCACCGGGGACCACAAACGACCAGGTGAACTCCACCCAGGAGGGGGAGTCAGAGGGGGCTCTCAGCAACACAGAGAGCCCACAGAAACACAGGCAGCACCCACAGGAGTCCCACAAGACCGGGACACTAAACTCGAAGAAGGAGCCCACGCAGCACTACAAAAAGGGGTCCCACACCGCAGGGGAACCACTCAAGAAGCTAAGCGTCGCAGGATGGAGTGCTGGGGGCTGGAGCTTTACGATGCCTGAAGAACCCTTGGAGAGGATTCCAATAAAGCCTTGGTAGCTGCAAAGGAGGCAGTGCACAGGGGTACTGTCCTGCTTGGTCAGGCAAGGACTTACCTCCACCTAAGTTGGACAGCTGGAAGAGAGGACCATCAGGACCACTTCAGTCCACCACTGGTGTTGCAGGATCCACAAAGCTCAGCAGGAGAGGGGATCCATGCAGCCAGGCGTCGTTGCAGTCAGTGTCTGAAGATGTAGGGGAGTAACTCCTTTACCCCAAGGGAGATTCCTTCTTCTTTATGGTGCAGGTGCAGGCTGAAGATGGGCTGTCCTCAGAGGACGCACAACCGGGGAAATGTTGCAGTTGTTGAAAGGAGCCGTGGATACAATATTGCAGGCATCATCTTGCTTCTTTGTTGCATCTTGTCTGGTCCTGGAGCATCCAGATGCAGTTTCTTCGGTAAGAGGTCGAACTGGAGATAGCAGAGGAATCCTGCTGAAGTCTTGCAAACCGAAGCTGAGGAACCACCCAAGACAGAGACCCTAAATAGCATAGAAAGGGGGACTGGTCGCCTTGCTGGGGGACCACCTATCAGGAGGGGGCTGTGACGTCACCTACTGGCACTGGCCACTCCGATGCTCCCAGGGTTCCCTGCCAATTTTGAATCCAAGATGGCAAAACCCAGGGACCCACCCCTGGGGTGGTGATGGACAGGGGAGTGGTTACTCCCCTTTCCTTTGTCCAGTTTCGTTCCAGAGCAGGGACTGGGGGTCTCTGAACCAGTGTAGACTGGTTCATGCAAGGAGGGCACCAAATGTGCCCTTCAAAGCATTACCAGTGGCTTGGGGAGGATACCCCTCCCAAGTCTGTAACACCTACTTCCAAAAGGATAGGGTGTAACACACCTCTCCCAAAGGAAATACTTTGTTCTGCCTTCCTGGGCTTGAGCTTCTCAAGCAACAGGAGGGCAGAAACCTGTCTGTGAGGTGGCAGCAGGTTGGACTGCCTGGTGTAATGGTAGTACTGGGGGTCTTCTAAGGAGCCCCCAGAGTGCATGGAATCATACAACCATTGCTTGCAAAAACATTGGGGTATGATTCTAACATGTTTGATACCAAACATGCCTATTTTCAGAGTTACCATTATGAAGTTGGACATAGGTATTAACCTATGTCCAGTACACGCATAAAATAGAATCCCCGCACTCACAAAGTCTGGGAAAATGGGCCTGGAGTCTGTGGGGGCACCTCTGCTACTGCAGGGGTGCCCTCACACACAGGTACTTTGCACCCTGATCTCTGGGCTAGAAGGTCTGCCATAGGGGTGACTTATAAGTGACCTGGTGCAGTGAAAAGTGGCAGTCAAAGGGTGCTTGCACCTTTTCACACAGGCTGCAATGGAAGTCCTCTACAACCCTTTGCTTGGGCTCCCTATGGGAGGCAAAATATATGCTGCAGCACACAGGGATCCCCTGGAACCCCAATGCCGTGGGTACCAAGGTACCATATACTAGGGACTTACAGTGGGGCACCAGTGTGCCAATTGTGGGGTGAAACACAGAGTTGTGGGACAGAGAGCATAATCACTGGGGTCCTGGTTAGCAGGGTCACAGTGAACGCAGTTAAACACACTGACTTCAGGCAGAAAAAGGGTGTAACCATACCAAGAAAGAGAGTACTTTCCTACACAGAATGGCAGTCCGTTCAGCAGCACAGCAGTCCTTCTTTCTCAGAGAGTATCCACAGGGACAGAAGTGTACTGAAGAGCTGGGAGTCTTAGGACCAATATGTATACCCAGTGCCTACATTGAAGTTGGAGAAGCTTCCAGTGGTTTCTACCATACTGAGGTGTCACGCATACCCTTCCTCCTTATCCTGGCCCTAGCCTGTCTGGGGTCATAACAGACTAGTGACAAGCCCTTTGTGTGAGAGCTCAGGTATGGTCTCTGTGATGTGCAAGTGTGGCAGGTGACAGCTCCTACCCCTCGTTAACTCAGAGTGGCCTTTCCTGACAACACCTAATGTCCCTTTTTTTCACTGTCCGTGAGCAATACAGAGCAAACAACTGACAGTTACACCTAGCTATGAGACCCAGGAACAGGCTGTAGGCTTTAAAAGGATAGGCAACAAAAATGCCAAGTTTATAAAAGTGGCATTTTCAGAATTGTGATAAAAATTCTGGCCTATCCATGAAAGAGCACTTTTAATTACAATTCTTTAGACACTAAACACGACCTGTCTACCTGGTCCCAGTTGGAAGTTACAGCATATTAAATGTAATAAGGTAACTCTAATATTATCCCTTTGGAGAGGTAGGCAATCAGTGTTGTGGTCCACTAGCAGCATTTAATGTACATGCCCTAGGCACTAGCCACTTACAAGTAAATTAAATATGATAATTAGGTATAAGCCAATCCTACCATGTTTTCAAGATACAGCACAAGCGCTTTAGCACTGGTTGGCAGTGGTAAAGTGTGAAAGCCAGCAAAAATGAAGTCAGTAAACAGGAGAGCTAAAGGCAAAGAAGTTAGGGAGAAAACCACATCATGGATGCCAGGTCTTTGAGATTTTCATGTGCTTTGATGTCCTCAAACAAGTGGAAAATAGTTGTTCATAACCTCCACCAACTAGGTTTCCAAATCACTCGAAAAATCAGCTAACCTTTCTAAGCAGCAGATGAGTTTCCTGTGTCTCTTTGCATGATTAAAAATTCCTCATTGGTGAGGTATATAAATAATTTGTAGGGAGGTATCAGACTAATAGGCTTCTCAGTCCTACAATCTAACCAAAGATTTCTAACACTACCGCCTGAGTCATCATATCTTAGTTTAGGCAGAGTATCATCCTGATGCTAAGTGCTGAAATTCAGGAGGCTTGCTCGATCACTGTGGTTTGAGGTTAGCACAATAGTGCTTCACAAGACCTGATGCAATGGGGTCCAAAACTGTGTGTGTGTGTGTTTTGTGTGTGGGAGAGTTTCTAAGGCACATTACCATGAAGTGTGTGTCGTAGAAGGCCCAATTTGCTTACTTTCTGTTAAGTTGCATGGCAATTTAGGGGTTTTCTACGGTCCAGATCTGGGGTTGTGCCCTTGATTCCCTTCTTCTTCTAGACCCCGTTACTCCACCTTTTACTCCGCCCTTGGAGGCCTGTATGCCTTCCTAAACACCATCAACACTGCCACTTTATTCCCAGACAATGCCCACTGACCTGTGTTCCCACAACCCCACCCACCATACCAGTGACCCCTTCTCAGATCTTTAACTCTGGCTTCCCAGTAGCCTTCCCAACAACCACTACTTCACTTTAACTAAATGTGCCCTACTAAACCAGTGCCCCAGCCCTCTGTTGATATGTGAATACTCCTGGCCACCTCCCCGCTCTCCACATATTATCCTTAGTGCCTTGGTCAATTATTGCCCTTGGTGGCCAAGGACCTCAGGGAGAAGGTACTAAAGTTGCAGTGTTTTCCTGTTTGCCAAGAAAAGGGACATTTAAGGTAGTTGCACAGTATGTGTGGGAGGATCAAGAGAATATGCCTCAAAGGCAGCAGGCACATAGGACATTTGTAAACTGTGATCAAATCTGGTGACCATGATGCACATAATGATGAAGGAGAGGCCAAATCTAGTATCAGGGCTGACAAAATAATGATGATTGAAAGATGCAAGAGTAGAATGTTGTGTCAGAGGAGTAGGGTATTTCTGGGCAGATTACAAGTGGAAGGATAAGCAAGAAATGAGGAGCAACAGAAGAATAGAAAATAGTGAACCTGTTCAGTTAGGTCTAGCTAACAATCAGTGAGAATTAAAGAGCTAAGCAGGGCACAGGTGGGTTATAGGAAAGAAAAGGATGCAGATTACTAAGTATGAGGGTTTCAACAAATCTAAAATTAGCTAGGGAAATGCAGGAGGCATTAAGACAAAAAACTGACGAAGAACTATCTTTAGGCTTGTAGCCACCATTAGGGTTAGTACCAAAGAAGGAACAAGGGGAATTTAGAATTATACACAATGTCTCATTCCCAGAGGGAATCCCAATTAACTAATTCATTGATAAGGAATAGTGCCCACTGGCTTACAAATCATTTGAGGCAGCGGAGACATTGGTGTGAAGCAAGGGGCTAAGAGAATAAATGGCAAAAGTGGATGTGAAGTCAGGATTTTGACCAATACCAATATACCCCAAGTTACCCTCTGCTAGGTTTTGCTTTGGACTAGGAATGTTACTACGATAAATGCCTAACAATGGGGTGCACATATCACGTGACATTTGAGAGGTTCAGTACTTTCCTAGAGTGGAAGTGTAAATGGGACATTGATTTACAAGGGACTGCCTAGACATTTCAACAGCATGACAGTGACACTGGAGGTGCCTTTAGCTAAGGAAATAAGTGAGGGACCCACCACAAGAGTATACTTCTTAGATACTGAGCTAGAGTTAAGGAAGAATCTAGATACAAAACGAGAAGGTGCAAGTACTTTAGGCCTCTGTATAGTTTTGTATGCGAGCAAAAAAAAAAAAAAAAGGTAACACTGGTGCAGCGGCAACAGTGATTGGCCACAGAAACTTCACAGTAAGAGTCATCCCATCGGGAAGACCTTTTTTGCAGAGGTTGGCTATGGAGACAATGGGACCAAGACAGAGATCACATTTCACCACGCTATCCAAGGGGGTGAAAGATGATCTCAAGGTATGGGTCCTCTTTTTAGCTGATTACAAAGGGTTCTTGCTATGGAGACAAGAGAGGGTTTCCAGTGATGCTTTAGCTCCATACACAGATGCAGCAGGCAGTGTTGGCTTGAAGCTTAGTTGGGCAGATAGTGGTGTGGTCTCAGGAGCTGAGGGTCTCAGGAGCAATAGTTCAAAGACAGTACTACTGTGAAGTTTTTCAAAAAAGCCCAGAACAGGGGTAACAGTATATCATGGCTGGCTCAGTTTGGCTGTGCAGGGCTTTGTGGTTAAGGCAAGGGGCAACAGCAAAGCAACAACAGGATTTCTGACCAGGTGATGATAGGCTGAGGGAGGCTAAGGAAGGATCCACTGAACCATAGGGAAGGGACTGCATTGCATACGCTAGAAGCAATAGTAGCGGTATTGCAGGGAGTGTCCACCTCACAGTGAGACTTCTTTGTTTTAGTGTGAATTCACATTATTGTTTTTAGGGGCTCTGAAAGTCATTGAGGTAGCTGTAACACCGAATGGTGAAAAGTGTAGTAGGGGTGGTGCAGAGGAAGAGCTTCTGGATCCAAGAGGACAGAATGGACTTTAAGATACTGCGGTCCAAAACAGATAAGTCTGTTATTAGTACAGGGGTGTTACAGCAAGAACAGCCAGTATCAGTCATATGTCTGGTCAGGATTGCAGCACATTACATGGCAAGGCAGCCAGAGCTGAGGAATGCACTGTTGGAGCACAAAAGTGGCTTGCCCTTAACCATATTTCAACTCAGGGTGGTGTTGAAGACAGTTCTCAAACAATTTGGCCTGGATGACAGGCGGTATAGTACTTACTCCTAAATAAGTGAAGCATCAGAAGTGGTAACATCTGTAGCACATGGCAATATTTTAAAGAAGACTGGGCAACAGAAATTACAATGCTGCAGGTGTTGTGTGCCCCATAATTACAATACAGCCGGGTTTTCCTGCACCTTGATCCTCTTTCACTAGTTGTGAGCCCGGTCTCAAACGGTCACCAAAAAAGGTCCTCAAGAACATTTTTCACCTGTGAGGTTTTTTTTGTGATTTATTTCAGGAGGCTGTGGTTTTCACCCACGGCAAGTGACATGACCTGGGGGTCACAATATGCTCAATGAACTGTATGAGTGTCTATATCTGGCATAACGAGGAAACACAGCTTTTGAGTAAAAGCACAATACATAGAGACAAGGTGGCCATGTGTAATGTACGTGTAAGGGATCAAAGATGAGAACTATATCAATGCATTTAAACAAGGTTATATAAACAATTAAACACAGTTATATTTAAAGGGAAAGGTGTGCCGAGTTAAGAGGTTCATCCCTCAGAAAGGTAAAGTCTGCCCCAGTGTGTGGTGAGTAATGGACAACTGGAGTTATACAGAGGGTGGGGGACAGTGAAACTGTCCATCAACATAACTAAATTATTTGGCTTGTAAATGACATAGGTAAAACATATCCAGTTGCGGCTGATCTAAAATCCAAATTGGTGTCTGACTTTGTTGAGTTTCTTCTGGTAACTCATACAGGGGTTGACAGAAGAGTGTATGTATGAGTGTGTGAAAGAAGAGTGTATATGAGAGTGTGGGAGGAGGTGGGCAGGAGGAACCATTCAGGGTATTGCATCGTGGGTCCATCCCACACAGAAGAGCAGAGATGTGCCTAGTGTCTTTCTTTGTCATAAATATTTAACAATTCAAATATAACATATTCAGAATGAAAACGAGAAGACATAACCTATACTACATTGAGGTGGTCATTTTGACCCTGGCGGTCTTCTGACTGCCAGGGTAAATGTGGCGGTCCAACAGGCTGGTGGTGCCGATAACCACATTATGAGTGTTGCGGATTGGCTGCTGCCAACCCACCACATCTCCACTCATACAACCATGACGGTCCACAGAAGACCGCCGGCAGTATTAGGAGCCGCCTTTCCGCCGTGGTTTTTTTCCCTGTCACCGGTAGACGACTCCCCCCCAGCAAGCACTAGACCCCTCCTCCCCCCCTCCAGCCACAGCACCCCCACCACCCTTCTGACACAGCACCCCCATCCTCCACCCCCCTTCTGACATAGGGCCCCACCCCTTCTGATACAGCACCACCACCCCCTTCTGACATAATACCCCCCTCCCCGCATACATGCACACAGACACCCACACGCATCACGCGTACTCATTCACCTACACTTACATGCACGCATTCACTCACCCACATCCGTACACGCAATCACTTCAACATTCATATACGCATTCAAGCATGCATACTCACACGCAGACAAACATGCATACTAACATGCAGACAAACACGCATTCACAACACTCACACTCGCATACACACACACATACACACTTACATGCATACACGCACTCACTTCAACATCCAGACACGCATACACACATTCATGCACACATGCACACACCACACACTCACACATGCACACACACCACCACCCACCGTCCCATCACGCTCCCCTGTCGGATGATCACCATACCTGGTCCGGGGAGAAGATGATCCGGCAGGGAACGGGAAGGGGTGCTTCCACCGCCTGCAGTGCCCCGCCAGCAGGACACCACCAGGCCATATTATTTCCCATAATACGACTGGTGAAGTCATACTGGCGGGGCAGGGCCAGTGGTGGAACCACCCAAGCGCCTCTGACCGCCAGCACGACTACTGCTGGATTTCCACCCAAAGTGTGGCGGAAATCCAGCAGTACCTGTGATATGGTGGGTGGAAGACCGCCAGCACTGCGGTCTTCTGGCGCCTGCGGTTTGGCAGTCTTCTATGAAGACCGCCAAAGTCGTAATGAGGGCTGGAAATAGACAGACAAGCTCATAAATACAAGTTGTTTGGTTATCTGCCACAGGTCTGGGTAAAAGGTTTAAACCAGAGAGGAGCCATTTACAGCAGCACAATGGTCCGGCTAGAGGCTCACAAATTTGGAAACTTTCACAAAATTCAAAATGCTAACCTGAAGAAGTTCAGAAAGCTTGTGCCAGTGCATCCTGAGGCACTGTGCTGGGAACTGGAGACAGGTCAATAAGGGGATAGGATTGTAAAGATGTATGCGTCAAAAGGCAGACACTAAGCATTGCCACTTAGGGCCAGATGTACCAAAGGATTTTACCCATTCTGTGTCTACGGGAAAAAGCTTTCGTACATATGGCCCTTACTTCCATCACATTTCTACTGTATAGCAATTCTATGATCTGTAAAACGTGCAAGTCTACTATATTACTTTAGTGGATTTATAGAGAGCGGCTTATCACCTGTGAGGGTATCAAGGCGCTATACTGGTGAAACCTAAGTCTAGCAGTGGTCGGTGGAAGGACTAGAGTGCTAGTCGAAGAGCCAGGTCTTCAGCTTCTTTCTGAATTCTAGTAGCGACATGGCGGTCTAGAAGATTTCATTGCGCCATTTGTGCCATCATTTCTAATGCCTGCTCAAAGCAGGCGTTAAAAGGACACACCCATTGAAGTCAATGGGCATCCTTGCACTTTGCTGCCCTAGCATCAAAAGTTGACGGTAGTGGAGCAAAGCACCGTAAAGCGTAAAAAATGTTGACGCTATTGGCTTAACGAGCGTCGTTAGGTGGCGGGGGGGAATCTTGTAAATCTGGGCCAAAGACTGCTGTTGAAGATGATTCTGAGGTTCCTGGCATGCTCATTCGGAGTTGTTTGCTTAGCTCTGAGGGCCACCAGGAGGATTCCCAGGGGAGTTCTTGTCTCTGAAGAGCAGCATTCCTGTTGGTATTGAGCTTCAGGCAGTTTTCTTTCATCCAGTCTGCAGTGCTGGTCATGCAATTGTGTAATCGTTTAAGTTGTTCCTGGTGTTGGTGGGATCTTCTGAGAGGGAGAATATGAGCTGTGTGTCACTGGCGTGAGAGACGATGTTGAGTCCATTGTCGTGAGTTTACTTTAAAGCCTTGCTTGGGCACATGTATTTTAGCTTAGGACGGCAGCCTTTCCCCTTTTACCCAGTTACATGCTTCATTTCATTTATTCATTTTGGCATAACTGGCTTTTTAGCGGTGATATTTTATTTTCCAATCAGCTGCTATTCAGCGAAAATTTTATTACTGATGTCCAAGACTGTACATGATACTCTATCTAGTATTTCAGTAACAAGACTGCGTAGCCAACCTCAACATTTAGACACATGATCACGTCAGGCCTGTTTCATAGAACATGACATCACACGAGCCAAAGAAGGTTAGAGAGGTAATTCCAGCCAGAAAAGCCATCCTATGCTGTGCCATTTTCTTGCCACTTCACTGACCTCAGCCCTGTCTCTACAACCAACCGAAGAGACGGCGAGTAGACCGCTGCTTTAAGGTATGGGGGCTGGTGTTCCATCCAAGGACTAAGTATGGGCAGGAAAATGGCTAACACTGCTATGCTTTTGCTTAGAAGTGTAGGTAGGGCATCATAAGTGTTTGTAGACATATACTTGTTCCATTTTGCTGGGATTGTTTATCTGCTTCTCCCTTATAACCATTTTTATGTGCTATTTCTAATCATCCTAATAATCGCAGCTCATATATTTTATCATAGATTGCATTCTTCTCAGTAAATGCATTGAAAACTGTCCTGCATCTTTTGTCTGCCTATGTGTGTGTGGGACCTCTGATAATGAGAGAAAAGGGCAGGATCTGCCAACCCCGACTTCCCTGAGGAGTCAGAGAGTGTCAAGCGCTAGGCTACCACAAATCACCTTTACTTTCTAGATTTGGGTAGGGTGCTGCTAGTTAGACCAAAGTGTTAGACTGACAGCTAGGAGATGCGGTGGGACTGACTCAGTCCCCTATGCGTGGTGGTGCTGCCACCCGAAACCAGCAGTCTTGTCCCCATGACAAGAGACCGACGACATAGCACCGCCAAAGTTGGTAAGGCACTAATTTTACAGGTCTCTTCTGTATCGCTTTCTCACACACGCTAAAGGTACCATAAATATTATTAAACACAGACGTCCGTGGCCTTAGGATAAATTCCCCTCAGCTAAATAGGGAGCATATATCTAAGGCTGTAGGTTGTTCAAGCTTGAACTTTAAAATGGTTCCCCTGTTGGCATTCCCAACTCTGATCTTTATTCTTTTGATATGGCTAACGCACACCCAGTAAATATCACGGAAAACTGTAGAAAGCCAGTCTTGCAGTTTCTCTTTGCTAATGGACTAACCAATGAGGGTGTGGAAGTTATGTTTGTGATTGAAGCACACAACACATACAGAAGATAAATATTCTACTCATGGGACACCTGGGCTATATTTCACACATAAAAAATAGCGGATGTACCACAATTGTATAGAGCATACCAATACCTAGAGATACCTCTAACTTATCAAGAACACCATGATTTCTTTAATGGCACCCTTCCACATGTAATAGAACCTGTTGGGTCCCTTAAGTAATGATGGACCTACATGAGCAACATTGGCTACATATACACCACATCCCAATGTACAAGCTATTGAAGCAGCGGAAGTACGAACATTATACAATGACCTAGTAGCTATATATAATGCTTAATAAAATTTGTATTACGGACTTTAAACACCGCATCAGCGAGGGCTGCTCCAGCTATAAATCAATTGGCTGTTACAGGGATAAATCCACAAAACTCTCCATTCAATAATGGGAAAAGCACCCATTGAGTGGAAGAAGATTCCGTTTTGGGTTGCACAAAAACAAATCAGCTGGAAGCAGTGATTGCCCAAACGGGACCACAAGATACAACATATAGGGGGTCATTCTAACCCTGGCGGTTCGAACGACCGCGGTAGCACCGCCAACAGGCTGGCGGTGCACCGCTGGGCATTCTGACCGCGGCGGTTCAGCCGCGGCCAGAAACGGAAAGTCGGCGGTGTCCCGCCGACTTTCCGCTGCCCTTGAGAACGCGCTCCGCCTCCATGGGGATTCTGACACCCCCTACCGCCATCCTGTTCCTGGCGGTTCTCCCGCCGGGAACAGGATGGCGGTAGGGGGTGCCGCAGGGGCCCCCGTAAGAGGGCCCCAAAAAGAATTTCAGTGTCTGCCTAGCAGACACTGAAATTCGCGACGGGTGCAACTGCACCCGTCGCACCTTCCCACTCCGCCGGCTCAATTCTGAGCCGGCGTCCTCGTGGGAAGGGTGTTTCCCGCTGGGCTGGCGGGCGGACTTTCGGCGGTCGCCCGGCAGCCCAGTGGGAAACCCAGAATGACCGCTGCGGTCTTTTGACCGCGGTACGGTCTTCTGACGGTTCCCGCTTGGCGGGCGGCGGCTCAGAATCACCCCCATAATTCCCACAGTGTGCTTGCCTTTTGCCTTTTGGAATGGCTCCCTCAATAGAGGATTGTGCCGCTTGGGGCATGGTCTTTACTGCAACATATACCACCACACATGATATACCAATGGTTGCTAATCTTCCCGGAGTGTGAAAATAGATTCAGAATGAACACAGGGCAGCCCCTGCCCTGGACTTGGGGAAGAAACTGATGCTAAATTTCAACATATTGTCCTCAATTATTTTAAGCAATATTAAAGGGGAAGCAGCACCACTGGCAATTCTGCAGAGACTACAGGAGATTCCTCAACAGGGTCAGGAATGCGAGCTGCCGAAAACTATATTGGAAACTTATACTAGTATGTGTCAGGATAGTCTGGGGGCAAGACCAACTAAACCGCAGCTTCAGAGTACTTCCAGAAAGGAGGGTACTAAGCAGGCACAAGAAAGCTCTTTATAATGCCGGGATAAGCAAAAACCTAATAAAGAAAGAAGAAGCCCAAGGGGAGAATCTCCACAACCGGAGACCTCAGAAAAAAAGATTTTAGAAATAGGGAAGCTTTAAAAATTCCTGCTAGATTTCAATATACTGACAATAATCCATTTTGTTCCTTCCAGGACACACAGGATAAATGGAGTGAGAGAGGAGGGCGGTCAGAACACCAAAGTGGCTATGTCAAGCCAAGAGAGGACTCAAAACATTCTTCAGAATTTTTTATGAGAAAGAAAGAGAAACTTTCAGAGCAAAATCCCTAATTTAAAAAGAAAAAGGTTGCAGCTCTTTCGGTCAAACATGCTAAAAATATTGAGAACACTACTGAAGAACAGGACATGGTCAGTGACTCTGCTGGACAGCGCAGTAGAATTCACGATCTGTCGCCAGAATCTTATAGACCTTCTGGATGTGACACCGAATAACGATTTCCTTGAAGTCGAAACAGGCAGACAGGCGTGTCTCCTCACTTGGCAGGCTTTACAAACTAAACATACAGATTGAGGGAGACGTAGATTTCACTATTAAAGTTATCTTCTGGAGAAAACTAACACTAAATTACGACATTCTATTGGCAGAAAAAGACTGGCCACCTGAATTTGTCTGTGTGCTCCCACATGGGGAAGATGCCATTTTGCCTTCTTTCTCAGTCATAGTTCCTGATATAGTAAAAGAAGCTTATGCCACAGAATGGGCATTGGCGCAAGCACCAGCGCTGTACCACAACCATGTAAGGTGGGATGGAGATTCCCTCTACCACATTGATCCCATAAGATCTACACCACAGATCCAAACTCAAAACCCGAATAAACATGGGGCTAAAGCACCAGTGAGCGAATTTTCGCACAAATTGAGTACCAGGGAGTAACTGAACCCTGCGTATCCCTGATGAACAGCCCTTTGTGTCCTGTAGCAAAACCTGACCATTCATATAGAATAGTGTTAGATTATAGACACCTAAACAGTCACATACACACATCTACAATACAAATTGCACACACCACTTATTAACAACATAGGGTGTAAAAAATACAATACAATCTTGGATATTTCCAGTGTTTTTTTCTGCCAAAATATAGCACCTGAAAGTCAGGACTTGAGTGTCTTTACAGCGCTTGGCTCCCAAGGGAAAATATGCAGTTTTCTCCAAGGGTATAAGAACAGTCCAGGATTGTTCTCTGCCCGTGCAACATCAATATTACATGATATGGATTCCGAGGTGTTGTCCTTGGGGATGATACCTATATCACAGATGACGACCTCAACTTACATCTAGCCTGGGTGGATCGCATTGTTCTGGGACTCGCCGCCCAAGGCTATAAATTAAACTTGAGGAAAACCACTTTTTTTTAGCGTCCTATTTTAAGGATATGAATTATCTGATGAGGGCGAGAGCCTAGCCCCGAACGTTCTAGAAAAGTGTGCGCAATTACAATCTCCAAATACCATCAGAAAGCTGCAGTCATTACTGGGCTCTTTTAACTTTGCCAGAACTTATATTCCTGACTATGTGCAATGTATAAAACCTCTTTATAATTCTTTTTGTTAAATTTGTTATTTAAGGTTTTTCATCCACAAGCAAACATTACTCAGAAAAAACTGTTCCAGCCAAACATCTTGACAATATGTTATGCCCAGCCATTGGCTTGAAACATCTTTATAACTTAATACGTCCAGACTTTTTAAGCAAACATCGGAGACCTGAACATACATGCATTTTTAGAGCAATACAACTAGACATGCTTAAAGCAAAACACTTACACACACATGACAAACAAAACAAATTTGGTAATCAGAGTAATTCCTGGTGCCATGGGATTCACCTATGTCACATTTAGTGAGCGTGTCATGGTACTCATAGCATACAAATCACATTTCTACTCCAACGTAGAACAATATTTCGCACCAACAGAAAAAATACTGACTGCTGTTCAGATGGCTGTCATTTAGGAGAGCCCACTTGCCCAGGGGAAACACATTATCGTTGTTACTCAAATACCAGCCCTTGAGGCTGTTACCAAGGCTAGCTTCCTGAATGCAAAAGCCTTAAATCCACGTTGGATTCAATGGGCGATGTCTCTGATAGCCACTGATGTTGATAAAGTTCCAGACCCAAGAATTCCTTCAATATGAATTTGAGTACCCCATGTCCACTAACAACTTGACTCTTGATCAATATCGGATTATCATTTACACTGATGGTTCAGCACAACCGGCTATAGGTACCAAACAGCAATAATCCGCCTCTTGCAAAGTGAAGTAATAAGGAATAGTATAGTCCACCGTCAACATACCTACACGTAGAACCTAGGGGACTGCATCGCACAGCTTACAGAGCTCAAGGTTCTAATCTTGGAACTGGAAAACATGGACCCTGAACTTTCTACTTCAATTGTGTGTGATTTGTATTACTGTGCTCGGGTCTTCAATGAATAATTACACTATTGGCACCTAAAACGGTTCAGAGAGTCAAAAGGAACACCATCAAACATAGATTCTTGTCGGGGAGGGTGGAAGATCTTAAAGAAAGGCTACCAAAAGCTCATGTACTTCATACTTTGGGCCATCAACGTGTAGGAATACACGTTGTAGGAAACACTCTGGCTGACGAAGCTGCCAAATCTGCAGTAGCTACAGCTTCTGTTGCTGTGATTACTTGACTGGATGATGAAATACTGGCTGCTGTGAAAGCTTCGACTGACAGCAAGCCCTTACCAAAAGCATACCCTACCAAATATTTCTACCATTTAAGTGCCCAAAATATTCCATTTGCAACAATTCCAGGGGTGGGTGATCGCGTGATCCCCAACCAAGACCAAAGATTAGATATTCTGCGCATGCAAACACGCTACTGGTGGCCAGGTCTATAAAAACAGATCAAACAGTATTTCCTTTGTTGTGACATCTGCCAACAAATGAAAAGATCCACCATCAATCGCCCACTGCAGACACCACTCTTAGTTTCAAACAAACCACTATAATGTGTGTACCTGGACCATTGCGGTCTCTTACAAATTGATGGTGCATACAAATATATCTTAGTCACTGTAGATTCATGCTCCAGATTTCTGTGGGTATTGCCACAATGATCGTCTGATGCTCATATTGTTATTAAAGACTTGCAAGTCTTTATCAGAACATATGCCGTTGCAGTATTCCACTCAGACTAGGGTCCTGCTTTTGCCTCTAGGGTATTCAGGGACACCATGGCAACAATGGATGTTCAATGCCATTTCTCGTCTCCTTACCAGCCCGAGGGAAATTAGGCTGTGGAGCAGAAAAACCAAGACTTAAAGCAATCCTTAACAGCAAGAATATTAGGTTCTGGTCGTAGCTGGCTTTGTAACCTAAATGGGGCTCAGAGAACACTAAACAATCTGTCCTGAAGGTCCCAAGGCGGACGTACCCCTTACAAAGTCTTGATTGGGATACCTATATATGTCCCAGACCTTGATGGCTCTGGCGGCAGAAACACCTTTTGACTTAAATGCAGGTGTCGCTATTTTACAGGAAACACAACAATTCTGTGATAAAAATTAATCTGCTTATGCCAGCCTCTTGGGAATGAGGAATTTGCCAACTACATCTACCGACTGTATTCCTAAAGTTATAGATCTAGTGCATGATGAACTTGCTATAAAGAAGGAGTTTGGCCCATCATATTGAGCACCGGTTCCAGTCCTGGGAATACACAGTACCAGAACTATCATTCTACCACTGCTGCCTGGTTCTAAAGAAAACCGCAGGATATACCTCTTCAAGCACTCAATAATGCTTCAACACTCAACAATACTATAAATCATCTCCCCGAGCTTGAGGAATGCGGCAAGTGAACTTTTGTTGATTCCTGTCACCACTTCAGTGAAAAGAAATGTCCAAGATATAGATCTCTACTATTCCAATGCAACAAAAATGAACCCCATTGTTTATTACAAACCACCAACAATGGGTACATCTACAAGTTCTGCACCAGCTCCAGTTTTTGCACAAGCTGCTTCTGGTTACTTTGCCAACAATGACAACCTTTTTTCACACTCTTCAGCATCAGCAACTGCATCTGAATCAAGAGCACATAAGCTTTTCAACTGGTTTACAACTACTTATCAGGGTTGTCCATGGTACTTTCTGTGGATACTATTGACACTGTGTGCCTTTCTGCTTTGGATTAGTTTTGTCATTGTTTTCTTTCTGCTCATACATGGTCACTACCTTCCTGAACGCTCTGCTGTTGAACTGGTGGATGAGGTTTTAACACCTTACTTATCATCACATAAGGTCCGAAGAGACTTGTTCTCAGTGAATATTTCAGCTGTTACAATTTCCAATGGGATTGTTTGAGATAAAGTACTGTACGATATATTTGGTCCTACTAAAGTAATTCAAATTCCCTATGTTTTCAAGATAGTTATGAATGATGTTATTACACCGGGGGTTGTTTCTAATGACTGGGATGTTAAAACAGTTGATTATGTGTTTTCTAAGCTTGAATATTACACCACATTTGAAAATGAAGATGTTTATATGACAGCTGCAAATTATTGGGAAATGTTCTGTTATCATCATTACGGACATTATTTTCTGCAATGAGCTGGTACCCCGAGATTAGTCAATAATTACACACAATGGAAACTCTGTCCAACTACATCAGTGAGAAGCTCCAAAACATTCATGGACAAAATACATATTTTACTGGGAATGATGCTAAGAATGCTGAGTCATATTATTTCATTTTAACTCCCTTCGAAGTGAGAAAAATATTGTTAACCAACACGAAATTGATTTATTTAGATTCCTTTGTTTCCCTGTTGGCTGTTGAAGGCTATGAGTTTTTGGAAAAAATCCACTGATTTACAGAGTGTGTGGGGAACACAAGATTTGTAAATACAAGGCCGGGAAGCTTTACAAATTATGGCCCTCATAATGAACACGCGGTCGAAACCACCGTGTTCATGCTGGCGGTCAAAACACTGACCGTCAGCGTCCCCGGATCCCCGCCGGCTGTATTAGGAACATTCCTCTGGGCCGGCGGGCAGAAACACTGTTTTCGCCCGCCGGCCCAGAGGAATGCCTGGCCCGGACATTGAACCAATGCCTCTGTGCGGTGGGTGCAGCTGCACCCATCGCGCAGATCACCCGATGGGGCACTGCACAGGGGCTCCTGCACTGCCCATGCCAAGGCATGGGCAGTGCCAGGGAAAAGCTGGAGGATTAGGGATCATTATCTGAGGGACAGCACCGCTGCCCTGACGGATAATGATTCCGACCACCGCCGGGCTGCCTGACGGAGGCAGCCTGACGGTGAGTGAGGGCTGCCAATGGCAGCCCTCAAGGTGTTCTTTATGTGGCGGTGTGGCCCACCAGCCCGGCTGGTGGGTTTTCCCGCCACCGCCGGTATGGCGGGCCACACCGCCAGCGTCATAATGACCACCTATATTTTTAATGACACCATCCAGAAAACAACTTGCCTTGAGTTAGCAAAAATAAAAGAACTGAATTCGCCCAGTATTCCAATCCTTGTCAAATTCGACAATTGGCAAAAGATTTTAAATGTCATCGAAGAACAGCCCGATAGTGGAGTTGAGAATGGTACCTTTAATTTATCACTTTCACGTCCCGATGGGTGGTTATTACGACCACTGGACACAAATGGTTGTCATGTACATTTTATATACTCCACATGGGGTTTTACAGCGAGCTGACCAGAATCTTGTCACGTCACCACACAGCACTCTGGTACTGTCATAACATATAGTGTGGGCAAACTGTGCCAACAGTGGTTACGACTTGCAAAACATTTCTTGTTAGGTCCTAGAAAGCCATGTTTTTTATAAGCCATTTATTATGAGATATGGAAGTTTTTGCAAATGGAGGTAGCTGCACGTTTAAGACAGATTGATAAGGAAAACAGGCAGAAGGCTCTAGCCATTGTCGATAATGGTATTATCACATTGTCCAACTGAACTTACACACTAAACAACATTGTTTCTTCTGCAATTGACATCATTCAAAATGACATGTCACTTTTACATCCTGGACAGAGTTAGCTTAGGTCCATCATGCAGCTGGGTTGGACACTATAAGTTCTCAAAATTGGCTGCGTGCCCTGGCAGCATTGTAACTCCAAGGAGTTACTTGCAGTGTTCAATTTGACACAACAGCAACAGATAATGGCTAAGAAAAAACAATTAACATCATGCTTAACATCGAAAAGTTAGAAAAGTTGCCCTTTACTGTAGCAGAAATTCCAATTATCAAAATTGGTTAATGGATGGA
Source organism: Pleurodeles waltl (assembly GCF_031143425.1). NCBI lineage: Eukaryota > Metazoa > Chordata > Amphibia > Caudata > Salamandridae > Pleurodeles > Pleurodeles waltl. The sequence goes on from NC_090443.1 coordinate 837,925,873, forward strand.
GTGATTAATTTCTGCCCATCTCAACATTCAATTCACTTCAAGCTTAAAACATTTTCCTGTAGGCAGATTCAAGTGGTTAGGGGACAGTTATATCCACAAGTTGTTTGAGTTACCTCCTGATTACCGATGTCTGAACGGTGAGGAAGAGGTCTTTCTTAGTGGAAGCAAATGCAAGACTTCTGTTAGTCATTATATGATTTGTAAACAGATGTCCTTGTACAGCACATGCAACGCAGCTGTGGCAAACTTGGCATGTTATTTAAAGGGTATTCCTGTTCCTGTGATTCGCCCAGTATTTCAAATACTTTCAAATGAAAGTTATGTAATGCTGAGTGATGAAGGCTGTTGTGGTATGAAGCCTGGAACTGCCTACTTGATTTTGGTTTCCCAAATTGTAATTTGCTTCGGTGAAGTGTTATTCTCCCCCACACAAGAGATAAAAGTAGCAGAATTGTGACCTCACAACACTACTTCAAATGCAAATTTTTACAAGCTGAGCAGACTGAAGGCTCTTCTGTTTCAAAAACATATTGCTCTGACATCAGCCACAGACACAAATGACCTCCAAGTAGCAAGGTCATCTGCAGAGATACAGTCCCCACTAAATACCAACTTCACCAAACATTTTCTAAAAGTGGTGAGCAGGAAATTTTAATACATTTAATACTGCTGGGATGTGCACTTTTTTAAGGCTGTCTGTTCTGGATTCATTAACACTTTCCAGACTGTGTTTTGAGTTATACCTTCAGCCATCCACTTAATATTTTTGAGTGTCGTTGGTGGATTCCCAATAAATTTGACTCTAATTGGCGGTATTGTGCTATTGCTATTTTTGATTTGCAATGGTTGTCCCATCTCAACAAAGCAGAGTGATGGAGCTCCCGCCAGTCCATCTTTGTTGTAATTGCATGATGTAGTATTTCAGAGCTTCACTGTTGGAAGAATTGGAATTGAATTGGTCTCTGTCAATCAGACTGATTCGAACTTGTGTGCAGCCAATTTTGCATTGCTTGTGAGGCCTCTTCATATGCGCACAGAAAGTGTGGCTTCCTGTGCAGCCTGTACCTTCTTTGGACATGGATCTGTTAATGTTCTCGATGAGGGTTCATTCATAGATATGCCCACTTAGACTGTTAGGCATCCTATCAGCCACCGCTTGTCGATGCCATGGCTCCTTCTACATCTGGCACAGCATGGAATGCTGCCACCTCGGCTGGACCTATGGCTGAGGCACCTGCACGTGTGCTCTGTAGATTTTTCATATAATGAGTTTGTTACCCTATCACTTGCTGAAGTGGGGTCCATCCTGGCTTCTATCTTCATTGTTGACAGTGGAGATTTCCTGCACGACCATGAGTATTGCTAAATTAGATCATTGCCATTTTTTTATTTCAATTCTAAATTGTCCTTTTAATTTGGCCTGTCGGCCTGACTTGCTTGTCAATTTTGACATTTATTTTCTCTTTTTTGTACATTTTAGTATGCTTTTAGTATCATGGTATTAGAGTGTTTTAGGTTTTGAGACCTCGACTCTTGTCCCGACAACGGGGAGGGTGTTGTGGGTTTATTTTAGAGCCTTGCCTGTGCACACCTATTTTAGCTTAGGCCTGCGGTCTGTGCGCTTTTACCCAGTTACATGCTTTATTTCATTTATTCATTTTTATTCATTTTAGCATAACTGGGTTTTTAGTGGAGATGTTTTATTTTCCTAATCAGTTGCTATTCTGCGAAAGTTTTGTTATTACTTTCCTTGCATGACATTTCACAGTGTACTTCTGCCCAAGGCTGTACATGATAATCTATCCAATATTGCCACCACAAGAGAACACAGCCAAGCTTGACACTTAGGCACATGATCACGTCAGGCCTGCTTCTCAGAAAAAAACATATTTTAAACACATCACATGGGCTAAAGAAGGTTAGAGAGGTCATTCCAGTCAGAGAAGCCATCCTATGTTGTGCCACTTTGCGGACCTCATCCCTGTCTCTACAACCATCCAAGGAGATGGCAGGCAGACCCCTGCTTTCAGGCACAGGGCGTGTATTCCTTCCACGGACTAAGTAGGGCAGAGAAATGGCTAATACTGCAATGCTCTCACTTAGAAGTGTATTTAGGGAGGCACATGCTTGTTCCATCATACTGGGATTGCTTTTATACTGAGATTGCTTATCTGCTTCTCACTTATGGTAGCCATTTTTATTGTTCTACGTCTAATCATCATCATAATCGCAGCTCATATATTTTACCATAGATTACAGTATTTTCAATAAATGGATTGACAACTGTCCCGCATCTTTTGTTTGCCTATGTGTGTGTGAGACCTGTGCTACTGAGACACCAGTGGGTACTGCATTACCTGGATGATTTCCTCATTCTTAGTCTCCTGGTTCGGATCAGTGTGTGGGTGCATTGGAAGTTTTTCAGAGTCTTATGGGAGAGCTCTGGGTTCATAACTGTGGTTCACCGCACCACAATGGAATTTTTGGTGCTTGAGTTAGATTCTGTGGCAGGGTTGTTCAGGCTTGCAAGAGACAAAGGGGGTGATTCCGAGCTTGGCGGGCGGCGGTAGCCGCCCGCCAAGCGGGAACCGCCAGAAGACCGTACCGCGGTCAAAAGACCGCGGCGGTCATTCTGGGTTTCCCACTGGGCTGGCGGGCGACCGCCGAAAGTCCGCCCGCCAGCCCAGCGGGAAACACCCTTCCCACGAGGATGCCGGCTCAGAATTGAGCCGGCGGAGTGGGAAGGTGCGACGGGTGCAGTTGCACCCGTCGCGAATTTCAGTGTCTGCTAGGCAGACACTGAAATTCTTTTTGGGGCCCTCTTACGGGGGCCCCGCGGCACCCCCTACCGCCATCCTGTTCCCGGCGGGAGAACCGCCAGGAACAGGATGGCGGTAGGGGGTGTCAGAATCCAGCGGAAAGTCGGCGGGACACCGCCGACTTTCCGTTTCTGGCCGCGGCTGAACCGCCGTGGTCAGAATGCCCAGGGGTGCACCGGCAGCCTGTTGGCGGTGCTACCGCGGTCGTTCGCCCTGGCGGTTTTTACCGCCAGGGTTAGAATGACCCCCAAAGTACTCGCCTTTTCCCAAGCTATCCAGGCATGCGAGAGGGTGAAGAAAGCCACTCTCCATCAGTTGCAGTGCTTAGGCAGCTCAATTTCGCACTACGGATCATTCCTATGGGGCACCCGTTCTCTCAGTCTATTGCTGAAGCCATGTCAGGGTTGAAGGTCAAAAACCACCACACTAGGTTCTCCAGCGAGGTGAAACAAGATAAGAGAATTTGGATCTCTTTCCTGCGTTTCTTCAATGGTATGGTTATGTTGCAGAGTCCATCCAGGTCCAGTGAAGAGCTTCGCCTCTTTACGGACGCAGCAGGCAGTGAAGGTTTTAGTGCCATATTTGTCATTGCATGGTGTGCACAGATGGGGCCCACAGAATGGGTTCAATCTGGGGTAGTGACCAACACTGGTTTCCTGGAGCTATTCCCGATTCTGGTATCATTGTCAATCTGGCCTGATAGACTCCGCAACCAGTCTGAAACTTTCTGGTCTAACAATATGTGAGTGGTTGAATGCCAGGTGTAAAGTAATTCTAAGAGTCTTGAAAGTAAATGTGTTACTGTGTCTCAGGTTAAATGTGATTTTAGAGCAAAACGTGTGCCTGGTGTATTGAATAATGCCACTGATGCCCTATCCTATTTTAAGATGCAGGTTTTCAGGCCACAAGGGGAGGAATTCTCAACGCCCTTCTAGGAACATCTGTAGCGGACTGGTGCCCAAGACTATCAGGCCACGTGGCAGCCAATTTAGCACCAAAGACGAAGAAGGCTTATGAGGAGGCTTTCACAGCCTTCGTCAATTTCCTTGGTCATGCAGTGGGATCCGCTCGGGTGGAAGCATCATCAGTTTGGGCTTTTCTGGATGTCCTGAGGAAGTGTGGGAGGTCGGTTGTATGTGCTAGGCACCACATGGCAGCCATTTCCTTCTTTGCCCAAATAAAGGGGATGCATGATGGAACTAAATCTTTCCTAGAAGGGAGACCCATCAAGGGCTGGCAGTGGCTGCAAGGGACCAAGACAGATTCTAGGTGCCCCACTGACATAGGGAAGTTGGCCTCTCTTTTGGGGGTCCTGGGACAAATCTGGACATCCCCTTGGAAGGTCGCCCTATTTAAAGTGGCCTTTACGTTAGCCTTTTATGAGGCCTTCAGACTGGGTGCATTAGTGGCCAGCAGCAAGAAAGACATAACTGGGAGGTTACAGTTGGGTGACATCCTTTGGCAGATGGGGGTGGGGTCCTTGGTGATCAATATCCCTCATTCTAAAATGGATCAGGAGGGGAAGGGTAACCACATAATATTGCAAAGGGCCCACAGCAATGTGTGCTGTCCAGTTTATAATTTGGAGGTCTTCCTAGCTCTGCGCTCTCGGAGGTCGGAGCACGGTCTTGGTGCATGCTGACAGCTCACCACTAATCAGATACCATTTTTCACAAGTACTTAAGCACGCTCTGTGCGCAGTGGGTTTTGACGCCTCTGAATTTGGCTGTCATTCCTTTGTGCCTTTGTTGCCCCGGCAACAGCGGCACTGACAATGGGTTTGTCGGTTCAAAGAATTGGCAGATGGTCCTCTGACTGCTATAAAAGGTTTGTGAGACTGCATATGCTGTGAATTCCTGCTTCGTACACCTCCCTTCTGTCCTGCCTTTTCTCTAGGTGGCCGAGGCGCTCATTTGGTGGTCTAAAGGGTTCCTGTTCATGCAGGAGCTACAAGGTTCACGGAGGCGTGGGTAATCAGCCACTCTTATGTTCGATAAGCAGCTGATTTGTATGTGAAGAGTGGCATTCGCAGCGCAGGCTGGATTCGGATTGTCCCACTTTGGTCAAGGAGGGTTGCGCCTCACTCAGCTGAGACTGGTCTCGGACTCACTGCTTCCACGAGGGGCCGCAACTATTTGAGCTTGTGTTCTCTGAATTTGGTTTGCTTGCCAACAAATATCTGCAGGTGGTGCTTGCCTGGTTGAACATCATGCCCTGATTGCAGAGGAGAAGTGGCCTGTTAGTTAAGGCTCTCAAGGACTCTGTTAGGAGAATTAATAATAAGCTTGCCAAGTTGTTCAGACCACTGAGGATAGCCGTCATCCCACACAGCTGCAAACAGAGTTGGTCTACTATGCTGGCCTGTGGCGGGGTGAGATCATGACTGGGGGGGACAATTAGGGACCTTTTCCTTACCTCAGCAGGACAGCAAGGTAATTGGACCCTCCAAGGGGTGCTGGCTGGGAAGTGAGGATGACATCCAGGGGAACAGGGGATTGCGAGCGGGCGCTGGCATCTGGTCCCTAGGGCCAACCACCCGTGCATGTGCAAAGACTTTGAAGCAAGCACTCACCCTTGGGCGGGGGAGGAGTAGAGTCCGAGTCTGTGGAGGGGGTGCCCGAGGTAGGTATCCCGACGGGCCCCCTCCACATGCCTACCCACAACTGGTATTTTTTTGGAGAGGGGATGGAATGATCCCACATGGAGATTCTACCCCTGGACCTTTTACCTGGGGGTAGGGACAGGGACTGGGTAACTTAGCAGTCAGTCATTATCTCGGGCGCAGTCACTGATATTTGGATACGCAGGAACTGATTTAGTTAGTGATAGGAAATAGGATGTATTAGTGGACTCTGTTAAGGCTAGGCATCTGAAAGTTGTAAAAACTATGGAAATATTATGGGGGGTTACTGCAGAAAAGTTTTGTTGATTGAATTTTGATTATGTTTCTTGAAAATAAAATACAGCCGGAAGTTCACAATTCCCAAACCCAAAGAGTTGCTGACGTCCAAGGTGAAGTAATGCCATGTTGGATGTGAATTGGGGTGTGGGTGTCTTGTGTTAGATGTTGAGGTCTGGGCAACAGTCCTCGGAGATACCAGACCATATAGTGTTGTGTGATATGCCCAGAGAATGTGCTCGAAATCGGAAGGAGCACTGACATGCACAAGGGAAGCAAAGATCTGTTTGTAACCTGCAAGGTCCAGGTTTCAAGTTCGTAAGGAGTTCAGCGCTCACTGTACAGAATGAACTAGGTCAACCGCAGGGCACGGCTCATAATATTAATCAGATGGTTCATTGTGTTGCATACTCGTTACAGATATCAATACAATTGGCATCTTGCACTTTTAGGTCTGAAGTCTTTCAGACTGTCAAAGTCAATAACATAAGTCCCAATCACTGGGTAATTAGCAAAATGTGTTGAAAGTGACACATTCACTTAGAGGTGTGCAGTAGATTTATGGTGGCAAAATTAATTATTCATGTTTTACATTCTGATGTAAAGGAATATTTCTTTCAAATATGTCTGTTTTTCTACTAATGTAAGCGAGAATACAGTGAATTACTGGAGCAAGTAGTCAATACAAATCATTCTACATAGATTGGTTTATAGCTGTCATTCAGTATATGGTATGCAGTACCAACATTTTCGCTGATTTGTCAATTAATCACTTCTACATTTCTAGGCATCGAATTTGATCCGCCTCCTCCCAAACAGAATAAGTAAAGCGTTACTTGCTGAAACAGCGGGGAGGGAAAGGAATTAGGCTGTTGAAAGGGGAATGATAGAAGAAAATTGATGTTTTTCATTCTCTTTTAAAGAACAATTGAGTAGCAGAAAGTTCTAGACCCATAATAATTCAATTAACAAGTCTGTTGTATTGTGGTGCAAACTGTTTAGCTACCAGTGCCATAATTAAAGTTAGAGGTTAGAGGTTAACTATGGTAGCACCTTTCTGAATGTTTGAAGAATTGCTTCCAGACCCATAATGCCAATAGTTTGGATGATTAGAGCTCATAGAGGAATATAAAGATAAAAAAGCTTTTTCCAAAACCTTCTTTGCTCATCATGGAGTTGTGGGGCCCGACAACTTGGAAATATGGAGCAGAGGAATGCATAGTGTAGCTCGTTTGTTGAGAGATATATTAATACCGCTACGGAAGATTTCATACATGTTAAGAACTTGTTTCAAGCCTGGCAAAACAAGGTACTGTTTAAAGCATAGCCCTAAAGCTCTCAGTTTAAAGGAAAGGTTAAAGTACAGATTTGTAATGCATAACCTTTGCTACACCATGGCACTGTGTAAACTGCAGGGTTGTCCTCGGGAAAGCATAATTTAAATTGCAGACTTCTCAAGGGAACTGGACAGACATGTTCCTCAAATTCTAAGTGTCATCAAGACCAAGGCTCTCTTCATATTTAGAGAATGCTGCTGAAATGATAATATAGCCCTAAAAATGCTTAATGCAAACTCATCATGCTGTCTATTTACTTTTTATAGGCATTTGCAGAATGCAACATTTGTCTACAGGCTACTTAGTGACATATAGGATACGACATTGCAGTGATCTACTGGTGCATACACTCAGGTTTGGATTGCTCTCAGATGGTCATACTGTTCACAAATATGTTCTGTTGGACACTGACACACCTTGATGAAAAAGATCCCTTAAAAAAGTTTCAGAATGAAGGATCTTCTATCTATCAGGAACCTACATTCTTTAATATCTTGCTAAGCATGAACTCATTGATGAGTGGTCAACTATGTAGATGTCTACACCGCAGTCGTCTGCTAATAGAGACCACAACAGGGCAAGCCTAAAGTATAAAAAAAAGTTTGTAAATTGGGCAGGATTCAAAAGATTATGGCGGTCATTCCGACCCTGGCGGTCATGGACCGCCAGGGCCGGGGACCACGGGAGCACCGCCAACAGGCTGGCGGTGCTCCCAAGGGCATTCTGACCGCGGCGGTACAGCCGCGGTCAGAAACGGAAAACCGGCGGTGTACCGCCGGTTTTCCACTGCCCTGGGGAATCCTCCATGCTGCGCCGCCATGGGGATTCCGACCCCCATACCGCCATCCTGTTCCTGGCGGTTTTGGCCGCCAGGAACAGGATGGCGGTATGGGGTGTCGTGGGGCCCCTGGGGGCCCCTGCAGTGCCCATGCCAGTGGCATGGGCACTGCAGGGGCCCCCGTAACAGGGCCCCACCATGATTTTCAGTGTCTGCCATGCAGACACTGAAAATCGCGACGGGTGCAACTGCACCCGTCGCACCCCTTCCACTCCGCCCGCTCCATTCGGAGCCGGCATTCTTGTGGAAGGGTGTTTCCCGCTGGGCTGGCGGGCGGCCTTCTGGCGGTCGCCCGCCAGCCCAGCGGGAAACCCAGAATACCCGCGGCGGTCTTGTGACCGCGCAGCGGTATTCTGGCAGCTCCCGCCGGCCCTGCGGATACCGCGGCCGGCGGGAGTCAGAATGACCCCCTATATTTTTTCAATCAAATGCCAGGGTGTCGGCAGAAAAGCATTGCAATGGATCCACTTCTTCCTCACCGGAAGAGCAAAGAGAGTCAGGCTCCCATCCTTCATATCCAAACCAAGAGATGTCAGCTGCAGAGTCTCTCAGGGATCCTCCCTGAGCCCAACGCTCTTCAACATATACATGGCCCCACTGGCAGCCATCATCAGAGACCACAAAATGAACATCGTGTTGTACGCCAATAACACGCAACTCATCATATCCCTCCCTGAAGATACGGACAAAGCTAAGAGGAACTTTCACACCGGGATGAAAGCCGTCACCACCTGGATGAAAGAAAGCTGTCCCAAGCTCAGCTTGCACAAGAATGAGATCATCATCTTTGGAATCTCCACCTCAGCTTGGGACAACTCCTGGTGGCCCACATCGCTCAGCGCACCACCTACTCACTGACCATGCCCGCAACCTAAGAATCATCCTCGTTTCCTCCCTATTATTGACCTGAAAGATAAACGCAGTCAACTCTTCCTGCTGGCACACCCTCCACCAACTCTGCAAAATCTTCAAATGTATCCCGGTCGACTACCGCAAAACAATCACCCACACCCTAGTCACTAGCAAGCTCAACTACGGCAATGCACTCTACGTCGGCACCACAACAAAGAATATCAGGAACTATAACTCATCCAAAATGTCGCTGCAAGACTCCTCCTGAACCTCCCCCGCCAAGAACACATCTTCCAAAACCTGAGGACCCTCCTTTGGCTCCCAGTAAAGAAGTGAATCAACTTCAAACTACTCATCCATACCTACAAGGCCCTGCACAACATCTCCTCAGCCTACCTGAACCATCGTATCTCCTTCCATAACCCCGCCAGACCCCTCTCCTCCACCCAGCAGGCACTAGCTACCATCCCACTAGTCCGGAAAACCACCGCTGGAGGAAGATCTTTTGCATACCTCACAGCCAAGAGCTGGAACAACCTGCCCACACACCTCAGATAAAGACCATCTCTCACCATCTTCAGGAAGAACCTCAAAACATGGCTCTTCGAATGAGACCCCTACCCACCACCAGCGCCTTGAGACCCTAACGGGTGAGTAGTTGGGCTATACAAAAACTGATTGATTGATTGATTGGTTGCAGAAATAAACTTGGATGTCAGAAGCATCAAATACATGCATGTATATATGTGTCTGGTATTTTTTTGCGCAAGCCTTTCCAAAAAGCAGTGGAGCGCAGTACAAGGTCTATAACAGTCAACAAGAGATTGGGGGGGTGTAGCTGGGTTCTGAAGGGAAGGATGTGCACAGTTGGGTTGTGTCACTGTGTTCCCTAAAAAGGCGTGTCTTTAGCAGTTTCCCAAATTCTTTTCCAGATCCTGGGCTCATAGATGTAGAAAGCCTGTTGCAAAACCTTTCCATTTTTTGCACTCGTCTCCAGTCTGGATCAGTCCTTGGCTGTGATTGGGGCAAACGTCACCAGAAATGATGAGCTTGTCAGCCAGATAGGCCAGATGCTGACTGTCATGGCTTTGTAGACAATGCCATTGGTTTTGAAGATGGTGTAAGCCAACATGAGGAGCTAGTGGAGTTCAATCACAATGAGATTGTTGTGGTTATATTTCTTCAGGTCTTTGATGAGTCCTGCTGCAGTCTGAATATATTTCATAACCTCATACACAAAAGTATTCCATTTATCAAGAATACAATATTTGGATATTATTCAAATCAAATATGCTTTTTTGATACATCAAGCAGTTAAAAGTGATGCACAACCACTATATTAAATTTAAAGGACGAAGACATTTTAACAACACTGTGAAGAATGCTAAAATTGAGTTGTATTTTTGTTCTATGTAGCCTTGTGATTAGACTTTCTCTTTGCAGGTTTTCCAGGGTTCTGGACAAGGCAGTCTAGAACAGCACATACAGAGGCAAACTGAATGATGAAGGTGGTAGATCTTCGAGGTGGTTGTTTTTCTGGTGTTGCACTGCGGGAATAGGATAGTTGAGAGCAGACCTCATTCGCACTTCAGAGACAAAAGAATAATGGAACATGTAGCTTGTTCAACTTTGCTTAGGGACCCACTGACTTTGCCCATTGTTTTTGTCAATGCCGTAAAGCATCCCCTATGTTGTAAGTTGTGTAGCATAGCTACAGAAGGGAAAAAATGCCTAGGATGCAGTCAGGCATGTCCGTTTGAAGGTGTGCACAGCACACATGCACACACCTATAAATGACACAGGCACCTTTTTATTTTTATTTACTAATCCGAGTCGGATCGGTAACTAAAAAGAAAAAAGTGCACAATTTTTTTTGTAATAGCTGCTGGGAGATATGGAGGGATGCAACACAGACGAGGGAGAAAAACAGACGGGGTAAGCAAAATGGGCACATGGGTGGGGAGACGGTAGCAACACAGAGGATCTGGGTTGGGGAAGTGATACGACAGGGAGAAAGAGCTATGTAGGCATAGGGAGAGAAAAAAGAAGCACACAAGCACAGCAGAGCGACATGGGGACACACTAGGTCCAGTGATTCACAGAGGGGTTGGGTGGGGGAGCAAAGTGAGAGTGAGAAACAGGGAAAGTAGCAGAAGGAGCAAAAGAAGTACATAAGGAAGACAGATGCAAACACATGCATCTCAAACCAAAATGAAAAAGGTAGTTCCCTAAAAGTGAGTAGTGGAAGGGTATCCGGACAATAGGAGAGGGACAAGCACAAGAAGAGGAAGGAAAGCCCACACAAACTAACAGATAAAAAGCAAGCAAATGAGAGTGACAGCAAAGCCAACCAATGGTAAGCAATGGTGACCCACTGCAAGATGACAATAGGTCTTTTCGCCAACAGAAAGGTTGCTATTTCTGGTAAGCAAGACCTAAAAAGACTAAGGATAATATTTGTTTGCATATCTTTAATGAATGTACGTAGCAAATAATGTACCACAGCACAAAGTAGAAGGGACAATTCAAGATATCGTACGATACCCTACTACAGTAGTGCAGCCCTATTTCATGCTCAGAGACAAACTATGGTTATCTACAGCTTATACAAGCGATTCGCAGATAATCACGATTAAACATTGTTCCTGGACTTTTCCCTTTTGTCCTACTTTATTTCAATCAGGCAGTTGCAACTACATATCTCTGCCTGCCCATGAAAGGAATAGACTGAGTGTGCTTTAAAGGGTAAGTTCTAAGAAAGGTATTAATGCAAGGGTCAAGATCTGTTTCAAAAGGCATGCATGTCTTTCAAAACAATTCTGTTTTTACAACTAAAATACAGTAATTCTTAACCATAAAAAATAATAAATGCAACCAATGTTCTGCTACATACCTCATGGTAATAATCCATAATTCCTTGAAGTATCTTCTTTAAATTATTTGCCTGAATGAAAGAGTAAACATACATCTTTATTAACATTTTACACAGAAATAGCTTTGTTGACAATTATCTCAATTTACAAAAGTTAGTTTAAAATGCAGATGAAAAAGTACTTCATCAACAACTATTTTTTTTATCAGCTGTCATGTATGTATTCAATTGAACTGAATTAATGAAGCGCAATAGATACCCCGAAGGGTGTTCTGGTGCTAATGGATTTCATTTAACCATACACTAAAAGTAATGATAACACAAGAATACCTTTTTAAAATACATTGTTAAAATGTCATCATGAAAGCCAAAATGTGCAACTGGAAGATGACACAGAGGCACAGAGGGCCTCATTTTAAGTTTGATGAAGCTCTTGCCTTGCCACATTTGAGGTTCACCTGCCTCATTTAGACATGGGTGAAGCATGTGGTTTCCACTGAAGGTACCCCAGCTGTTGTGCTGATGGAAACCCTTGTTTTGTCAGTCGTGGCAGTGGCCCCTCCTGCTTAGGGTGAAGCAACAATCACCAGATTTCCCTGCTTGAGACTGCTGTACAAGACATAGAGGCCGTAGGTAGGTAATTCAATTAATGGGTCCAAAGTGCAGAGAAAAACTACATGTGGTTCAGAGACATTGTTTTTTTTGTTTCTCAATAAGTAGGGGGCATTTCCAAATTGGGAGGGGAGTGGAGGCCATAGCCTCCGATGACCTCATGAATTTGGGCCATAGTCATGAGAGGTAGTGTATTATGGGGCAGTGTCTTGAGAAGGTGGCCTTATGGGGACCACAGGTAATGACAGTCAGCTTATGGTGTGGCAATGCAAGCATCATTCTTGCCCCTTTCCCCCGCCTCAGCCTTTGTCAATAACTGTGAAAGGGTTGGTTGACCTCTTACTCCCCTGGCACTGACCAAATGCAAGGGAGGCTTTTCTTGTTGCCTCTTATCCTTTTCCCCAACTCCTGCGGCAGTGGCACAGATGACCAAGGCTACAATGTGGGTGTGGGACAAGGAGAAAGACTGCATCTAACAGCTGTTCATGTTTCAACTGCATCTGCCCATGGAACAAAGGAGCAGCTGTTAGCTGACTGCAATGGCAATAAGTGTCACCACAACTTCAGGACAAACTGAAAACATTGTGACAACCTGACCTACAACAAAATGCAAACAATTATTTTTTACAAATTAACAAGAAAGGCAAAATCAGTCGAAGGGTGCCTTCACTGTAGACAGTATGCTAAAAGGTTACAAGGAATTACTCTAAACTCTCCTTTGAAAGCATCATACAGTGAAAAGAAAACAAGAATTTTCAGAGCCAGTAGGTTTGATGTGTGTGAAGTACATGCACACAAACAAACAATATACACACATATATACACACACGTTGAGATACAGCATACATTTACAGACATATGCAGACAGGGCAATATATATAAATAGCTATTCATTCTTTTTTCTCTCTCTCGTTCTCTCCCTCTCTCTCTCTCTCTCTCTCTCTCTCTCTCATGCCCAAACATCTACACAGACCTATCCTAACAGACCCAAAACAGTAATAAGAATCAATTCCCCCAAGACTTAGCAAATATCAATGGCCATAGGTATTAGGTTAATCAATGATCCAGGGCATTAAAGTCCATGGATTGCTCCAGCCACCAATGTGCTTCGAAAGTGCAAGCACTACTGAGCCTTCATTGTCTAGGTCAAGGTTCTGAAGGCAACATCCAGCCCTTTGCAAGATTTTATCTGGCCCTCTGTTTTCCAAAGCCTCCTATTCTGATGATCAAAGGGAAATATATGGCCAAGTCGTTAGGCAGCTTGTAGGCGGCAGCAGAGCCTCTTGAATCTTCTCTGTTATAATTTTCAGTATTTAAAATGTATTAAATAAAGAATACCTCACTTTTCTTATCTACAGTTACGTAATTGAATATTCTGTTAGAATATTTGCTAACGTTTGACATTTTTACTCATTGTAAATCAAATTTCTGTGTAAGCACGGCATTGTTTCTCTGTAATTGTCACATTTCTCTTCTGTTCTGAATCATATCATGCTGAATACAAAAAAGATCACAATAAACCTTATTCATTCATTTACATTTTATTCATTCATTTAAAAAAAAGATTTTTTTCACGCTGCAAATATTTGTAAAATATACAATGTGGCCCTTGTACTGAGAAGTTTGGAGAACGCTGGTCTAGGTGATTGTGAAACTGAATGGCCCAGGCAGTAATGGACATTAATAATCCCAGGCAGTGTCAAGCATCAATATTATCTGACAAGACCATGTCCACTCAACTGAATTCCAGGTTCCGCGGGAGCAAAGAGAATAAAACCCTCACACCTAAACAGTATTCTCTCGTACCTGAAATGAACAGGGAATGAGCGAATAGCCTCTGGGGGAAAGAGATAGGGAACAGGGATTTGGGAAGGGAAGAGAAACAAAACACTGGTTCACGAAGGAGCGTCACTGTTGTTCTAAGAAAGATGCCTCAGGGCTTGGTGTAGGAATTCTAAGACCAAAAACAAATAAAAAACAAGAGAACTACAAATATCATGGAGTCTTTCAGCAAAATAACAATAATTATTTGCGCTCAATTGCTCAACTTATTAAGCATGCTTTTGTAACTCACAACAAAATCATTATAAAATCAAACTTAAGAATTTGTCTTTTGTTATTCATTTTCACACAATAGACTCACTCCAAAACAATCAGAATAAACGTTTAAGTTCGCATAGATATCGAGCAACGCTTTCAGGAGTTCACAACACAACTTCAATGCAGCTTTTAAAAATACTTCTCAAGCTGTCTTTGGAAAATAGTCTTGTATCACAGGTTTCTCAGCATCAACTAATGTCTTTCATAATGCACCAAAAAACCCCAAGAAGGCTGAAAACAGGGAGTCGAGAGGGGAATTACTCAAGAACCAACTTGTCATGGAATGTTTCGATTATTTGAGGAAGATGGAATACTGCTTGTAAATTCTTCAGCCGCTGCAAAAGTAATCCGCTCCAGAGAGGGAAGCTCCAATGAAGCCTCACACTGAAAAGACTATTCCTAAAAGAATCACAGAACTTCAGCTGAACTGGGAACACCTGCAAGGGAAGAAAGACTCAAAGCCAAGCACAGGAAACACCTTGGCAGTTCTATTTTCTAGGCTGGTGTGCTGGTGATAAGTCATCAGACACATGCTGGTGATGAGTCATCAATCATGAGGGGTGTGGATGCTGTGCTGGTGATGAGTCATCAGACTCATGCTGGTGATGAGTCATCAAACACTTCTTATGATTCATATAAAGGAATTCGATGTCTCAATAAACCACTTGGCACACAGTTCACAAATGGGACAACACTTGCTTTTATCAATATAAACAAACATGCAATGTAATATTCGGTCTTCAGATGGAAGATAATTTTCCTCACAAGTTACAGGGAAGTGCTGTGCTGTAAACACATTCATGAAGTTTCATCTTTTTTCATACATGCTGATTTATTAAGTTAGGGAGCAGTAAGAAGCGTGCTTGTGTGAGTGCGAGTCCTAACATTATATCAAGGCTGTATGAACAGAAATGGCCCAGCAGAAATGAACATCAATGGTTCCAGGCAGTAATGAGCCTCATTGACAACAGCCATTAATTAACACTGATGCTCCAAACGATAAGGGGCTCAACTGGCAGAGGCAATAACGAACATGAACGGCTGCACATAGTAATGAACATAAGTGCCTGCTGGGAATCATGAGTAGCCATGATATCAAGTAATAATGAGCTTTAACGGTTCAAAGCACGATTGAAAAGACATAGGCCGGTATGTCATTAATATCAATTCTCCCAGGCTGAAAAAAAATCTCAATGGTCTCAAGTAGTGATGGGAAGCATGACGGTAGGCAATAAAATAAATACTGGTCGCAGACAGCAATCAACATCAATAGCCTCTGACAGTAATCAGCCTCTAAGGCCCTAGGCAGTAATGAACATCAGTGGCCACAGGCAGTAATACCAAGCGTCAACAGCCACAGGCATTAATGAACGTTAACAGCTCCAGACAGGGATGTGGTTAATAGCCCCATGCAACAATGAAATTCAATGCCTCCAAATGAAATAATAATTAGTGGCCCCAAAGAGTAACAACCACTAATGGTCCCAAAGCAGTAATGATCATTAATGGTACTGGGCAGTAAAATCCACCAATTACTTCAATCCATGTCAAATCAACCACCAACTAGGAGAAGGGAAGGCACCCACCAAAAAAAAAGTGTCCAGCACCTACAATGTATATATATATATATATATATGTATATATATATATATATATATATATATATATATATATATAGAGAGAGGGAGGGAGAGGGCAAAGAATAATAAATGAGTGGCCGGAGCTACTCATTCATTATTCACTGCTTGACAAAGGGGTGCCCCTTAAGGCCCTTTGAGGGCTAATTCAGGTATATTTTCATGCATGTAGTGCTCTAATCTGAGCAGATGCATCAACACCATTTTTAGATGTTATGGAGGGATGCAGGCTGTACAGCAGCCCACCGAAGTACTTAAAAAATAACCCTATGTTTTTTGGGGTCTATGCATTTTCAGAGCAAGGGCGTTTGCTCTTCAGCTTGGGAATGTGGGGACCCCTTGTGGTTGGTCTTATGGCTGCATTGTGTGGCTTGAGCAGTGTAAAGAAGAGTCTAACTCTTGTTTAATACTGTTTAATGTAATAATGTTTGTTGACAGCCATTGCAATGCCCCCTTGACAAAACCAGTAGGCATTCCTTTTACATACTGACAGTGACTTACAATACAGAAACCTTAGAAATTCACTGAATAATGCTTCCCGGGGAAAGCTCAAGACAATTTTTGTAACTTTTTTGCCAATGGAAAAAAAAACAAAGGTTAAGTGACAATTATAGTTAGGTATTCAAAAAACAATAAAAACTCACTGAAAAAAACAAAGGGTAAAAGTGACATTATTGTTGGGTGACAATGCCAGTTGCAAAATAGTTGACATAGCCAGTTCCAATATTACATTTTAAACTAAATAAAACACAAAAATTCACCATCTATAGATAACTGAAGTAACTATAACTCGAGCTCTGAATTAACTATAACTTGTGCCCTTGTCATGCACCGCTTGTACACTCAGAACTCAAGTTATAGTTACTTCAGTTAACTATAACTGGTGATTTTCAGTGTTTTTTTTGTTTAAAATGTAATGTCACAAATGGCATTGTCACTTATGTTGCAACTGGCATTGTTGCATTCTCACCTAACTAAAACATCATTGTAACCTTTGTTTTTTTCAGTAAAAAAGAAGTATATATCTATCTATATAAATATATATACATAGATATTGTAATTGCAATTGTACCTAAATTGCATTTACTACCCCTGACGATGCATCAAAGCACTTTTTGGCGAGTAGTACATTACTCTGGAACCAAAAGGATCAGTGGCGGATAAGTATAGGGAAATATGAGTATAGTATTAGTATTAGTATAGGGAAATATGGGTTTATTTGAGCAGTGGGAATGTGATTCTGTTAGTTGTATTGAATAGAGTAATGGAGTGATGGGAGAGAGAAGAATCCAGAAAGTGTTAATTGTGAGATCAAAGTAGTAAGATGAGGTTTGGGATGAGTAAGGGAGAGATGTAGGAAGGAGAATTTAGTAGGTTTGTTTAGGAGGACATAGTAGTAAACTGATGTCTGGGGTGAGCCAGGAGGGATAGAGGAGGGAAGAGTCTAGGAAGGGTTATTTTGGAGATCACAGTAGGAGAATGAGGTTTGGAATGAGGCAGAGAGTAGAGATAGATGATAGATTGATAGAGGTATAGGGTGAGACAGAGTAGTGCTCTTGTACACTAGGACTAAAGTAATAAATATACAGATACATGATTACATAAAAAGAGAATGTATGTATGAGGAAGATGATATAGTGAGATTTAAAGTTGTATCATATACACGCAGACTTTCAAGTGTTGTAGTATTTGAAGTTAATTTATTTGTATACTTTTTTAACAATATTTGTATCTTTTCCTCACTATTTTCAATAATGAAATGCTTGTAGATAAATAGTTAAGATAATATTTACCTATTGTGATAGATAAATAAAACAGACTCGTAAGCATCTAATCAAACATCTTATAGAGAAACTATGCAATGACCTATGAAAATGTTAAGCGTAGAATAATATACACATGCATATATATATATATATATAAATATAAACCATAAGTAATATATACATTTGCTAAGCAGGCCTAACAAGTATGTAGATATTTTAAGAAAAACACATAGGGCCCGATTCAGAATCTAAACTTATACCAAAAGCCTAAGTTTACCACTTTGGGAATCCACAAAGGACATTTACGATTACTATATTTATGTCCGCACTTGGGCGGATCTCACCTAGAGAGCAGACATATAGTAATCTTAAATGCCGTTTGTGAATTCCCAAAGTCGTAAACTTAGATTTTGGGTCTAAGTTTAGAACAAAAAGTATAAGTTTACCTTTGTGAATCAGGCCCCCTGCTCCTATACATATTTGCACAAATATATATATATATATATATATATATATATATATATATATATATATATATATATATATATACAATCTAATTAATAATGTTTACATACACAGGGATATGCAGTACATTGTTTGTATGGGGGAAAGAGACAACTCTTAAGTAGTCTTGTGAAGGTAAGATAGTTATCAGAGGATCTTATGTTTGGTGTAATGAACTCCATAGTTTGGCCGCTTAAACAGAGAAAGATGTACCACCTATTGACTTTTTCTTGTATGGTGGGGTTCAAGGCGAGGTGCCAATCCTGAGTGGAGATTCTTTGTTGAATCTGTTCCACGTACTGCTTTGTGGGTGATACAAAGCAGCTTGAAGGTGGATCTTTTGGCAACCGGTAACCAATGTAGGGTCCTACAGGCAGGGGAGATGTGGGCTTGTGGCTTTACATGTAGGAGTAGTCTGTCAGCAGAGTTCTGAATATGTTGTAGTCTTTTAATAATAGATAGAGATGATCCAAAGTAAAGGCCATTGGCGTAATCCAGTTTAGACAGTACACAAGAGATAGTAGCCTGGACCTTGTTTGGCAATCCCAGATGGGGGAAGATGCGTCACAGAGTATTCATGGTGATGAAGCTTGATCTTGCTAATTTGTCCACTTGGGCATTCATTGTTAACTTGGAGTCCATGGTAATTCCAAGGTTTCTTACTTCATTAGATACTTTGGGAGGTGGTCCCAGATAGTCAGGTCAGGTGCAGAGTGGGTCATTATTTTTCCAATCGCCTCATGTGAGTATTTCCGTTTTCAAAGCATTGTATTTGAGATGGTTCCTTGTCATCCACTGATCAACAACTCTGAGGCAACAGAAGAGAAGATTTGTGAGTTTCCAATGTCTTTGAGGCATTCCAGTTCAAAGAATATTTGTGCACTTATCTGCATAGCTGCAGCATGTGAGCTGAAATTCATTGATCACTGCTGGTAATGACTTTGTGTACATGTTAAAAAACATTGGGTAAGATGACTGAGCTTTGAGGGACTCCTGCTTTTGGAAAGTGTTGTCTGGATGAGAAAGGGACAGCATGGATTACATTTGTTCAGTTTTAAAGGTAGGATGTGATCCAGTCAAGAACAGTCCCCTCTATGCCGGCTTCGTAGAGTCTTTGTATTTGGGTGTCATGGTCAACTGTGTCAAAGGCAGCTGAGAGGTCCAAGAGAAGTAGTGCAACAACTCCATTGTAGTCTACTGTGTTTTTATGGTCATCCCAGATGGCGATGAGGGCAGATTCTGTGCCTCTTTCAGGGTGGAATCCAGTTTGGTAGTCAGAAAGTATGGAGTTATCTTCAATGAAATGTAACATCTGAGCAAAGGCTGCTCTTTCTATAAGTTTGCCCAGCAAAGGTACATTTGTAATTGGTCTGTAGTTGTTTGGGTACTGTGGCTCCAGATTTGTTTTCTTTAATATTGAGTGTATATATGCCTTTTTTAATTATTTATGATTTTTCATACTGGTGTGGCAGCAGAGGTAGACAGAAGAATGTTCTTGAAAATATTTGGTGGCCAAGGGTCAGAAGGGCAGCCAGAAGGCCTGCTTGCTTTGATCAGATCCATAAATTCACTTTGTGTTAATTGTTTGAAGGAATACAGAGGCTAGGTTAGCTTACTTTTGGAGGGGATTTTTGGAAATGGGTTAGTGCTGGTGGTTTTCCTTTGTTTTAAATAGGAGTTTGGTTTTGTAATGATTTGCCAGTTTGTCTGTGATTTCTTGAGTAATGGGATGAGTTCCTTCTGTGCATTTCAGTTTACCAAATTCTATGAGAATTTTATAAAATTCTTTATTTGCAGATTTAGCATTTCAAACTCTGTCTGAACAGTAACTTTTTTTGCTTTTTTGATTGTTGGTTTGTATATTCTGTTAATTTTACGTAGGCGAAGTTTGTTTTGAGCCAGGTTCATTGCATCCTTCTGAGTTGTTGTTTTATTTTTGTTTCTTAGCAGTTCTGTATTTCTCTGAGGTGTTTGTTTTCTTTGTCCTGTTTTGTTTTTTCTCAGTGGTATAGGGATATTGAAAGATTCCTGTAGCCACGCAAAGCTTTTGGACAGAATGTATAGTGTCTAGATCTGTGTTGGGTGTTAGTTGTGTTTCTAAGTATTAAAATCTGAGTTTGTTCCATGGTCGATAGGTGGATGCATGTAAGGTGGTCTTGGGTGTATTGATTTGTGGTGTTTTATGTTGGAAAGCTTCCAAATGGTGGTCTGACCATGTGACTGGAGTGATCCTTTGAAAGGCAACTAGTTCTGGATTTGCAAAAATGACATCTAGGATGTGTGTGGAATTGTGTACGATCTGATGTAGCTTCAATGTCACTAGGCCATTGATAATAGTTTTTGGATGGGGCATATTAAGAGCATTATATTTTATGTGAGGACACATCTGCATGAGCAGATATGCCCCTGTGAGGTTTAGTTAGATTACTAAATGCTACAAGCGAACACGGAAGCCATCTCAAGGTATGTACTGGGCACTGGTCATTGTGAGCAGGCCTGAGCGGAGTTGGAGTACGACTCCGTGGAATTCTGCGGAGTTGAAAAAAAAAGTCATGGAATTCCACGCAGACAGAGTTCCGTGACCAGTGGAGTCCTGGATGTGCCAGATCTCGGCCAGGGCAGACCCTGCTTAGCACTTCTGAGATCAGGCGCATTCAGGAGAGGGCCTTGGCAGTGAAAGCTGCAGTTTCAGGCCCCTTGTGCACCGGCCTGTGCCCACTAGGGCCTGACTGAGTTTTCGAGTTTGAGGAGGAGGGACCATTGGCCCTTTGAGGTGTAATATAATTGTCAGCTAAGGCCATTAGAAAGATGTAATAATAGAAAATGAATTTATTGTTGAAACTAGCCATTTTTAAACAATAGATGGACTTTGATTGGTAATCTTAGGCCGATGTGTGGAATGTGAACACAGTTGCTTTTGCTATGCAAAGGTGATGTGGTATACTATTACCCGGTTTATTTGCTTATATTTGCTTATAATGTGCTCCCTGAATGATCCGAAATGTTATTTATTCATTGAGGTAATATCTGTGACAAGAGATGTTTGTTTTGTGATTTGTTGATGCCCGCTTCAGATCTAAGTGTTTTGTATTTTGTTAACACACTTTTACTGGTGGAAATAAATCATGTGTAGGGATAAAAGAGGGAGGCAACGCGGCACCTCTCAGGTTGAGAAAGGCACGAGTGCCGAAATGCGTTACGTTGTGTTTGCTTATTAAAGTAAACTGTTTCTTATGGCATCCTGAGTGCTGTCCTCTTTGCATATCAGTTGAGGAGAAAGTGGAATATGTGTGTGTGTGTATATTTATAACACTATGCAAACCTCTTTCCTCTGCTTGCACAAGGAAGCAGACTAAGATTGTGTTTTATGTTGTTTTATGCACACATGAGAGAAGTAAGGATGTCATTAGCCTAGACCAGGTGTTGTCTCTCCAAATCCGTTTTGGTGAAGATTAATGATATTGGTCTTGGTACTTGGTGTTGTATTCATGAGACTGAGGCCTAATAATGAGCAGCAGAAAGGGAATAGATAAATGCACCTAGGCTAAGATGCTGCTGCCCGTGATCACTCAGTGAGACCTACCAGACTGACATGCAACTTTATACTTCTTTTTCGGACTTTAGTACCCAGTCTTATTTTCAATGTACAGTTCATGCCGGGTTCATTCAAGAGTGTAGGCGCTGGGTGGAGAACATTGTCATGGGACATTCAGTTCAGGGCAGGTAGACAGAGCTAAATAACAAGTTTGCGGTTAGTGTCACAGAGAAGCCCCAAGACCCCAATGTGTTAACTTGTAAATTAATGCCTAGGGGTGTTTCAGTGAGAAACTGCGGGACAGTGACACAAATGTCAAAACAACTTAAGGGCTCTGTGGAAGTTGAATGGTAACACGTTTCTAAGACGAGCAATCCAGCAATTTCCAGTTCAAAAAAGATTTTGCAAGTTAAACACGTATGTATGTATGTGTATATATATATATATATATATATATATATATATATATATATATATATATATATATACATATAATATATACACACATACATACTTACACATACAGTTCTGGTCCATTTTACAGATGTAAAATTTAGTTCCTAGCCTGTACTCTATTCTACTAAGTAAGTTTTTTTATGTTCAACAATTGCCCGTTGAGCTACTGGATTGATTTTGCAACAAACAACCCCTTATTAGTTACTTATTTGGATAAACTCTAAAGCACCAACACACTGAAGTTAGCAAGTATGATCAATACACATTATTAGAAGAAAAGGATCTCCCTAGGAAAATTTTCAACAAGTGTTTGTTTACATGCAGATTACTTTTGTGTAGTGACATACGCTAACACTCATTTCAGTTCACTGAGTACATAATCGTGATCATTTTAAAACATGGTGAAACTAATACCAGTCTGCCCTTGTCAAGAAAAACCGACCAGAGCTATCGCAAATACATGTCCAATTGTGAGGTTGTCGCCGGAAAGGGCCTGCTGCAATGCCCATTCATACTCCGAGAGCGTGCGCTCATCCACCCTGTATAATTTGCCGCCGACCAGAGATTCCCCACGACCAGCACTGGGCCGGGCTGGCACCCTCTCAGGTGCATATTTTCCCTCGGCATTCGTCTGGCTGCACCCCAGCTCTTTTTTTGTAGGTCGAGAACTGTAAAATTATTGTTCTGTTCTAAATGCTAGTGTTTCAGATGGTATCAAGTGCCCTTGTTCCCAAGCGGGCTGCCTGGGCTCTGGGCAATTGTTTACCCCATACCTAGAGCCACTGCGTCAGCAGGCAAGTTTGTAAAGAGTGCTGTAAAGATCATTACACTTCCTAAAAGTGCTCTAATACATTTCTGTATTTTGAATTTCTTTATGCTGCTGTAGGTAAGCGAAATGCAGGAAGACATCTCTGTGGTTTCTAACATTTGAAATGTGGTGGCAGAGTTGTCTGCAAATGCTGCTTTCACAGATCGTGACTACACTGAGTGGCGTAGCAGTCAGTTGTGTGGTTGGTGTACTGGCACCAACATCCGAGGGTTTGAGGGACCAACTGTACCTCAATGGACCTCTCATATCCAATAATCAGCTGGGTGGGCCCATTTTCAGAACCTAGGACACTGACTGTCACACTGTGTGACCCCTCCGCCGTGCAAGAAGAGTGCTCAAGGAAACAGGCAGTGCTCCACTTATTTAAACACTTGCCTCGCCCGCTTTTCTGAGCCCTATGAGGCAATTGAACGGGCCATGCACACAGTGAGAGCCGTGGCAGCTTCGCCAGACAGCCCAGCTACGCGAACCTCCAGAACTGCATGGAATGCGATGGCACACCGACCGCATCACTCGGCAGTCGAGAGGGCATGCTGGTCCGGGAAGACAGATTTAGATATGCCACCTAAAAGAGATATTTGAGGCATGAGGCTAATGAGCCTGGTGCCCGTCAGCAGAGCCATGCAGCACCGACTGGCAGTGTATTCATTCCCATTTACTTTGAAGGTAATGTTCAATCTAAAATAGTGAAGTGACAGCTTAATCTCAATAGGTGAGCTCTTTCGTAGAAATATGTCTTGATTGTTATAGTACTTTAAGCTCTGTGCCTGTCATCAGTTCCACAAATAGGGCTGTTGCTTTCATGATTTGTGAATGTGCTGCTTGCTACTTTACCCCACAAATCTTTTCAGAGTATTCCTAGTTATTTTTCTAAATCCCCCCCACCCTCGGACCCTGGGTGGGGGGGGAGGGTGCTCCATCTGGGACCCCAGCACTAGAGCTTAGGGGTCAGGGTGTCCCTACCCTAGCCCCTTTTCTTATTTGTATCTTTTTTTCTGGGACTCAGCTTCAGATGGCTGCCAACACTTCCTGGTTGAAGTGTTGGCAGCCAATCAGATCTCAGCACAAGATCGGGAGGGTTTGTGGAGCCTTTGTGTCCCTAGATATACAAATTTGGTTCTTCTTTACTATTTCAAAAGCTAATAAATGGATTCACACCAAATCACAAAAAGATCGCTTCTAGCTTTCTGCCAAATTTGGTGTAACACCGTCCAATGGTTCGGCCGCTATTCTTGTTCAAAATCCCTTTAGAAATTAACATGGAGAAAACACGTTTTGGGACCGCCTCGTCTTCTCTTCCCCCCACTTGATGGATCATGCTGAAATTTTCCACACAGCAGCTGACATGAGCATAAATGTTTTTGGGAAACTTTGAGTACATTCATCAATCAGTGCCAAAGATATAGGCAAGTAAAAAAAGCTTTTTTTATAGAAAGTAGGTCCTGACTATAACTACCTAGTGGCGACTGCCACTAGGTAATATTATAATATATATATATATATATATATATATATATATATATGTGATGTAAACAAAAACAGTGCAGTGACTTAGAGTGTAGTGGCACACAGAGCAGAGGTGTGGAGTCCCACTGATGCAAAGTACAGTGGCACAGAGTGCAGTGGAGTGGAGAACAGCAGTGCAGAGTAGAGAGGCGTAGAGTTCAGTAGCGTACAGTGGTACAGAGTAAAGTAGAATAGCGTAGAATGGTGCAGAATAGAGTGGCGTAGAGTGCAGTGGCATACAGCAGTGGTGCAGAGAAGAGTAGAGTGGCAGAGTGCAGTGGAATACAGTGCAATGGCATAAAGTAGAGTGGTGTGGATTACAGTAGAGTGGCGTAGGGTGGGGCAGAACAGAGCGCAGTGGCGTAGAGTGAATTGATGTTGATTGCAGTGCCACAGAGTAGAGTGTTGTGGAGCCAAATGGGGCAGAGCGAAATGAGTTAGAGTACAGTGGTGTAGAGTAGAGTGGCGTACAAGGGTGGCGAAGAGTGGCATTGTGTGGAGTGCAGTGGGGTAAAGTGGTGTAGTGTTTCACTGTGTGGAGTGGTGTGGTGTAGAGACGTTATAGTTAGGTTTAGATTTTAAACGCACAAAGCACAGAACTTCACCAGTTATAGTTATACTTATCTCAAGAAACTACAACTCATTATAACTTGCTGCCTCGTCATGCAGTTTTATCATTAATAATTTACAGCAACTGTTGCAGTGATACTATCAAAGATGTCATAGAAGATTTGAGGTCTGATGTAATAAATGGGGTAATTAGCAGTGCCTGGAGAGGACACGAGTTATAGTTCCCTTAGGGCACGAGTAATAGCTTCTTGAGATAAGTATAACTATAACTTGAATTTCTATGGGTTTGTGCATGTAAAATCTGACGCTAACTATAACATCCCTGTAACCTTTGTTTTTTTCACTGAAAAAAACAAAGGTTACAGGGATGTTACAGTAAGGTTCTGAATTTGCACGCACAAAACCACAGAAATTCAGCAGTTAGAGTTATCTCAAGTAACTATAACTCGTTCCCTATAGGAACTATAACTCCCGCCCCCACCATGCACAGTTTTCTCATCAATATTTGTTCTCCAAACTATGCAGTTATATTATCAATGATGTTATAAGAGATGTTATGAGTGATGTAGTATGTGGAGTTATTAGCAGTGCATGGCGAGGGCACCAGTTAGTTACCTTAGGACACGAGTTATAGTTACTTGAGATAACTCTAACTGCTGAATTTCTATGGTTTTGTGCATGTAAATTGAGAACCAAACTATAACGTCCCTGCTACCTTTTGGTTTTTCAGTGAATTTCTAAGGTTTTGTAAAGCTAGGCCCTAACTATTATGTCCTTGTAACCTTTGCTTTTTTCAGTGACTTTCTATGGCTTTTTTGACGCAGCAGGAGGTTGGCCATAGGGCCTGGTCTGTATGGCCAGCCCCTGCGCGCAAACCCCTAGGTGCTGCTAACCCCAATCAGCGCACGGCCCTTGACCGTGCGCAGCAGGGGTTTTGCTGCAGGGCCTGGTCTGTGATCAGACCCTACGGCCAACACCCTGCGTGCTGCATCCCATGCATGGTTGGTTGAGCGAGTGTGTGTATTTCTTTTTTTCATTGGGCTCTGGATTTGCGGATCCACAGTGGATTTACACAGGGGAATCATGTTGAGTCTTGTGGCCGAATGGCCAAATAAGGATTTTGGGGCAATGTTTTGCCCATGAGAGGTCCCTCAGAGACCTCTCCATCCATCCTATGGGGTCAGGATACCTCTCTCCTGACCCCTTTTCTCGGTTTTCACTTTTATTTCCCCCCGACCACCCCGAGCTCATAAACAAAATAGCAGCCACAACTTTTCTCCCAGGTTGCGGCCAGCCAATCATGGCCTTGCTTTTCCTCGCGATCTGCGGAGCCACCAGGAATGTATCCGTGTCCCTAGATATACAAATTTGTATTTCCTTTAATATCTCCAAATCTACTGAATGGATTTACAACAAATCACAAACAGCACGCTTTCTGGACCAAGAATTAGCTTTCTGCCAAATTTGGTGTAATTCAGTCCAGCGGTTCAAGCTGTAGTCATGTTCAAAACCCTGAGGGGGAATTGAATGGAGAAAACACATTTTGTAATTTACAGCAACTTCAAGATAGATGGGATTCATGTACTAAGGGATGTCCTACACAGAACAACTGGATGGTCAGATTAGATCTAAAAGATGCATACTTGATGATCTTTATGTTCCCGTTGCACCAGTTCTTTCTTCAATTCAGCTGGTGCAGCAACATCTTTGCGTTCAAGGTATTCTCTTTCCTACTCTCATCAACCCCTTGGTGTATCAACATATTTCTCAGACTGGCAACGGAGTTTCTCAGAGCCAAGGGCCTCAGGACGATTGTTTACCTGGATGATACACTGCTGATGGAGCACCTATGGTAACAACTTTTCTCGTATTTGCAGATGGCAGTGAATCTTCCTCAAGATCTAGGTCCAGCCAGAGGATCACCATTTTGAGCTCTGTAATAAAGTAATTCCCAGCAACTAAGAACCTTCTGAGGAACAACACTGTTTCTATTAAGAAGGAATTGAAGAGATATTTTTCTCAGACAGGATATCGCTCCAGGTTGGTGGGCCTCCTTTCGACATCTGTTAAGATTATTTTCACTACTGACCTTCATTATCGGCACCCCATCTTCACAGCAGCCTGTGCTATTCAAAATACAATTCCCTCCAGCAGGAGGACATGACAGAACTTCAGTAATTGACCGTGTTATACAACTGGACTCCTATGGGCCTGGATGGGGCACACAATTTGGAGACATAGCTTCAAGCAGTCAATGGTTCAAGGAGGAGTTGAGTCTTCATATCAACTGCCTTGAGCTATTGGCAGAGTCTTTTGCTATACAAAACCTAGCGAGGGATCGCATGACCTGCTGTAGTGTGCTGAGGTTGGATGTCTCAATGGTATGCTGAGATACATTAACCGGCTGAGGGGTATCAGATCAGGGCTATTGGCTGAGTTTGTCAAAAGTTTTGGCACTTTTGCCTAAGCAGAGGGATCTCAGTGTTGGCAGAGCATCTTTATGGTTCCTCCAATGAGGTGGTGGATTGGAACTCCATGTTTTTGGAGGAATGCAGCAAGTGGAAGTAGAATCAGGAAGTCTTCCAAAACCTGATGAGCAAGTGGGGCCCCTTCAAGATTCATCTTTTTGCCTCTTGTATCACCCACCCACAGGAGAAGTACTTCAGTTGGCAACTAGATCTGGGGGCTGTAGCAAAGGATGCTTTTTACCAGACTTGGGGTAAGGCTTGCAATAATGTATTCTCTCTGTTCGTGATAACAGCGAGAATGGTGACCGATGTTTGGAGGCAGAAGGAAGAAGTGGTGTTGGTAACACCCTAGTGGAGAGACGAGGCTTGGCTCTGGATTTGGCTGAGTCTTTCCTCTGTTTTTCTGAGTTTTCTTCTCTGTGATCTTAACATTCAGAGGTACTGGCAGGGGCACACCCAACCGTTGTTTCAGGGGGATTCCCTTTAAATTCAGGGGTCATTAGTCTATCCTGACCTGCTGAAGTCAAAAAAGTCAAGAAAGCCACATCCGGAAAGTCTGAGCAGACAGCACCAATAATCTGTTTATATCTGCTTGAAAAAGTGTGGATCACACGGGGGTAGGACTTGTTCACATAGCCAACTATCTTTCAGCGTTATTTAAGAATGGCTTGGCTTGTAGGCTGGTGAATGTCACATGATCAGTGTTTTCTGTAGGACATTTGCCCCTGAATGGCCTGTAAACTTTAAGGGGTTCAGCATTCTCATCACTTCAACACAAAGTATTCGGTTTGGTTCTTAACCTCTTTCAATCTTGGTCGACTACAGATGTTCTCTTAAAAAAAGGAATTATCAGCTAAGGTAGCAATGCTGCCTAGCCTGGCTTCCTGCAGACGTGTTTCTGATGTGAGGGTATTAGTGTGACTTTTACTAATGGCAGACAGACTGAGCCCAAGGATGTGTTTAACACTTCATACGGAAATCTAAAAGTTTATATTTAAATCAGGGTTAAAGAAAAAGCTTCACCACTGTGCTGGAGTTTGGAGGAAGAAAGACTATAAGCATAATCCTTGCTTCTCTGACTTTAATATAATTTACACTATTCTTTAATTTAGCAAGGGAATTTTACATTAGCAGTATTATTATTATTTGATGTTGAAAAACACTGACAAGTAGTAAAAGAGGATAGTTTATGGCTAAAAGAAGAATACCCATGAAGAAGAATTAGGATTACAGTTGAGTAATATTTCTTTCTTCCGCACTGCATCTTCACTTAACACGGAAGAGTAGCCTGCCTATCCCAAAACTCATGGTTGTGAATAATCAATAGCAAAAACGCTACATTTTAGTAGGTTTCACTGACTAGAACCTCGTCTGACATTTGCAACATTTTGTTCCTTACAACAGCTTGGCCAACTAAGCTGTCAGTTCTTGAATCCTCATCTAAATAGAAATATTTAGTGAAAGTGTGATCGACTTCCAGATGACTGCCTTACATTTCTCTGCAGCTGGAGCATTCCTTAACTAGGCTGCAGTAGCCACTTTTCCTTATGCTGAGTGAGCTCTAGGTTTGCCAGAAGAGATTTGTACGCTATTTGTGAACAAGGAGCAATACAAAAGACTACCGAACATTACAATGGACTGTTTGTAGGACAGCGAGCGAGTATGGAGAGGGACATAATTAACAAAGCGTTGATTAGTCTTACATAAGACAGTGGCTCTGTCCAGATAAAATCGCAAGACTCTAGTGACATCAAATGGGCAAGAGGGATTGCATAACGTTGTACTGCAGAAAGAGCTTGAAGCATGCCTATTATGCGGGCAGATGTAATAGCCACCAAGAGAGCTACCTTCCAATTAAGATTCTGTAATGACGGTTTATGTATGGGCTCAAGGGGAGAAGTCACAAATTAAAAAGTATTACATTAATTTTCCAAGGAGGAAAGGACTATTGTTTCAGAGAAATTTCTTTTTTTACACCTGAAAGTGGGTATCTAACTGCTTTCTCGTTTAACAGATATAAATTATATTTGGGCTGTAAGACTAGTCAGGGGTTAATTTATAGCATGCATTACAGGGATCTTACAACTATATTCTGGAGCGCTATCTTACGTTGATGACACTTATATGTGGGTCTTAGATTGATTCACCAACAGCTCTAAATCTGCCGGGAAGATTGTAAATTGGTTGAGCAATTTCTGAAGGCAGCTGGCAATAAGCACTGCGTCATCTGTGTATAGTAACGTGGGCAATGAACAATTTTTAACTCATGGAAGATCCACATTTAGGTGCACTAGATGTCTTTCTACGCCATTTATGTAGAGGACAGACAAAAAGATGCCAATATACAACCCTGTCATATTCCCCTTGCTATATTTAATGGTTCTGTTGTCTCTGCCATACTACCGTACCTCACACTTGGAGTTACCTCATTAAAGAGCTGCCTTAAAAAAACAGGCAATATTGGCCTCCACGCCCAGGCAGGTTATAACATTTCAAAGCTTTGAACGGTTCACATGATCAAATGCTGATTTCAAATCCACAAAGGCTAGGTAAACACTTCTAGCTTTATCTACAGAATATTTGTTTAACATGCAGAGAATCAGGCACTGCTCAACTGTAGAACGGCCAGCCTGAAAGCCAAACTGCAAGTCCGAAACAGTATAATTTCCAGGACCCAAGCTTCTGAAGGTTCTAATACAATTCCACCTATACGTTTTGCAGGTGAATTGACAAGTGATATTGGGTGATAATATTTTGAGTCACCTTTGCTTTTCTTTTTTAAAATGACTACTATTGTTGCATGTGACCACAATTGTGGAGAACCTATCTTACGAATGGCATTCAAAACATTTGCTCAAAGTGGTGCCCATAATGCAATATTCTCTTTAAATAAATAAGCAGAGACCCCGTCAAAGCCGGGCACTTTACCTTTCGGGCACCAGTTAATGGCATAATTATCTCACAAAAGCTCCACCACAAGTCTTTTCTGTTGTTCCATAGTGTCTTCCTCACTAACAGAAAATGTGTCTGATGTAGGGGTAGCCCCATATACCTTGGAAAACTGTTCTACCCAAGTGTGTGACACGATTACACTTTCCAAACCCGTCTCCATGGAATTATGTATATATGGAAGATTAATCACCTGCCAGAAAGCTCGAGTATCTTTCAGGGTACTGGCAGCTAATAATGGCTTACAGGCATCATCTTTTATAGCCTTCTTCCTGCTTGCAAGTGCCTTTTCATTTGTCATGAAACATTTATGAACATGATCAGCATCTAGTGGTATCCTTTTAATAGCATTTAGCAAATCAGTGTGTGTTTGTGAGTAGTGTAAATCAAACCACCAATGAAGTTTCAGCTTGTTCACTAGCACAGGGACAGCCCGAAGTTCCTTAAAAGAATGACACAATATACTGTAGGCCCTCCAAATTTCAGCAGGCTCTTGTCCCTCATCCGAACAGCTCTACTTTATTGCGTGTGATTTTGGTCTACCTACGCGATACCATCTTTCAGAACTCCCTTTTTTGTAGCAAACAGGAGAACATAAATATATTGAGGGTCCAGAAGGGGCGAGCGTCTGTTGTAAGAGATTGAGGTTAAGTTGTGATCACTAAACGCAGTCTCTAATACAACATACTCAGTAAAGAAATTGAACAAATGATAAGAGAACAATCAAAAATCAAAATACTACAATGGTCTCTGCTCATGTATGTAGGCATCAGGACTGAGGTGTTTGTGAATGAGTCAAGAAGAAACTGTAAGCAATATTTAAAAGTGAGCCAATTAAGAGGTTCACCGTATGGAGTGTGGATAAAGTGTGTTTAACCCCTTCTGTGCCCAGGACGTAATGGTTACGTCCTGAGGCACAGTGCTGCTGTGCCCAGGACGTAACCATTACGTCCTGTGCACAGAGCCCAGAGGGAGCGCTCTCGCTCCCTCTGTGGGGTTCCCCCCCACCCCCCCAAGTCAGGGATGGAAGGGGAAGCCCTTCCCCTCCCACCCCCGACCCCCCCAACCCCCCCTGTGACGTCAGCGCGCGAGCGCGCGCTGATTAGTCACAGGGTCTCCCCCATCGCGCTGGAAGAAGAGCTTCCAGCGCGATTGAAAAAGAAATGCTTTTGCATTTCTTTTTCAATCCCATGGGGGAGGCCCCGAGAGGCTTCAAAGGGAAGGAAATGTATTTCCTTCCCTTTGAAGTCTCTCACAGGTTTCAAAAGCCGGATTGCTTGCAATCCGGCTTTTGAAACCCCACTAGACACCAGGGATTTTTTTTTTTCTTATTGAAATTGGCAAAAGGGAGCGACCCCTTGGGCAAGGGTCGCTCCCAGGGGGGCATTTCTTTAGGAAGGCCTTTTCTGCCCCCCCTGGGGGCAGATTGGCCTATTATTAGGCCGATCTGCCCCCAGGGGGGGCAGAAACCTCTAGGCACCAGGGACCATTTTTTTTTTTTTTTTTGTTGTTGTGATGAATTCTTTTTTTTTAGGTGGGGAGCGATCCCTTAGGCAAGGGTCGCTCCCCTACGGGGCAATATATATTTAGGCCATTTCTGCCCCCCTTGGGGGCAGATTGGCCTATTTTGATAAGGCCAATCTGCCCCCAAGGGGGGCAGAAACCATTAGACACCAGGGAGTTTGTTTTTGCGCGCGAATGTCACGCAACAAAGCGACCCCTTTGGCAAGGGTCGCTCCCAGTGGGGGCAATTTTTTGGGAAGGCCTTTTCTGCCCCCCCTGGGGGCAGATCGGCCTATTATTAGGCCGATCTGCCCCCAGGGGGGGAAGAAACCTCTAGGCGCCAGGGCAATTTTTTTTTTTGTGTTTTTTTTTTTGTTCTTTTTTTTTTTTTAGAGATGGGGAGCGACCCATCAGGCAAGGGTCGCTCCCCTGGGGGGCAAATTGTATTTAGACCATTTCTGCCCCCCTGGGGGCAGATTGGCCGATTTTAGGTCAATCTTCCCCCAAGGGGGCAGAAACCACTAGGCACCGGGGATTTGTTTTTTGGCGCCAATGTCACGCAGGGGGAGCGACCCCGTAGGCAAGGGTCGCTCCTGGGGGGGGGGGGGGGGGTTGGGGGGGCAAATTTATTTTAGGCCATTTCTGCCCCCCCCGGGGGACAGATCGGCCTATTATTAGGCCGAACTGCCCCCGGGGGGGGGGGGCAGAACACTCTAGGCGCCAGGGCAATTTTTGTTGTGTGTTTTTTTTTTTTGTTGTTTCTTTTTTTAGAGATGGGGAGCGACCCATCAGGCAAGGGTCGCTCCCCTGGGGGGGAAATTGTATTTAGACCATTTCTGCCCCCCTGGGGGCAGATTGGCCAATTTTAGGTCAATCAGCCCCAAGGGGGCAGAAACCACTAGCACCGGGGATTTGTTTTTTGGCGCCAATGTCACGCAGGGGGAGCGACCCCGTAGGCAAGGGTCGCTCTCGGGGGGGGTGGGGGTTGGGGGGGCAAATTTATTTTAGGCCATTTCTGCCCCCCCGGGGGACAGATCGGCCTATTATTAGGCCGAACTGCCCCCCGGGGGGGGGGGGGAGGAACACTCTAGGCGCCAGGGCAATTTTTTTTTTGTTGTTTTTTTTTTTTGTTGTTTTTTTTTTTTAGAGATGGGGAGCGACCCATCAGGCAAGGGTCGCTCCCCTGGGGGGGCAAATTGTATTTAGACCATTACTGCCCCCCTGGGGGCAGATTGGCCAATTTTAGGTCAATCTGCCCCCAAGGGGGCAGAAACCACTAGGCACCGGGGATTTGTTTTTTGGCGCCAATGTCACGCAGGGGGAGCGACCCCGTAGGCAAGGGTCGCTCGGGGGGGGGGGTGGGGGTTGGGGGGGTAAATTTATTTTAGGCCATTTCTGCCCCCCCGGGGACAGATCGGCCTATTATTAGGCCGAACTGCCCCCGGGGGGGGGGGGGGGGGGCAGAACACTCTAGGCACAGGGCAATTTTTTTTTTTTTGTTTTTTTTTTGTTGTTGTTTCTTTTTTTAGAGATGGGGAGCGACCCCATCAGGCAAGGGTCGCTCCCCTGGGGGGGGCAAATTGTATTTAGACCATTTCTGCCCCCCTGGGGCAGATTGGCCAATTTTAGGTCAATCTGCCCCAAGGGGGCAGAAACCACTAGGCACCGGGGATTTGTTTTTTGGCGCCAATGTCACGCAGGGGGAGCGACCCCGTAGGCAAGGGTCGCTCCCGGGGGGGGGGTGGGGGTTGGGGGGGCAAATTTGTTTTAGGCCATTTCTGCCCCCCCGGGGGACAGATCGGCCTATTATTAGGCCGAACTGCCCCCGGGGGGGGGGCAGAACACTCTAGGCGCCAGGGCAATTTTTTTTTTGTGTTTTTTTTTTTGT
Organism: Pleurodeles waltl; assembly: GCF_031143425.1. Classification (NCBI taxonomy): domain Eukaryota; kingdom Metazoa; phylum Chordata; class Amphibia; order Caudata; family Salamandridae; genus Pleurodeles; species Pleurodeles waltl. The sequence goes on from NC_090443.1 coordinate 837,959,813, forward strand.
TGTTTCTTTTTTTAGAGATGGGGAGCGACCCATCAGGCAAGGGTCGCTCCCCTGGGGGGGGCAAATTGTATTTAGACCCATTTCTGCCCCCCTGGGGGCAGATTGGCCAATTTTAGGTCAATCTGCCCCCAAGGGGGCAGAAACCACTAGGCACTGGGGATTTGTTTTTTGGCGCCAATGTCACGCAGGCGGGAGCGACCCCGTAGGCAAGGGTTGCTCCCGGGGGGGGGGGGGGGTTGGGGGGGCAAATTTATTTTAGGCCATTTCTGCCCCCCCGGGGGACAGATCGACCTATTATTAGGCCGATCTGCCCCCGGGGGGGGGGGGGGCAGAAACCTCTAGGCGCCAGGGGAATTTTTCAATTTTTTCTTTTTTTTTTCTTTGTTTTTTTTTTTTAGAGATGGGGAGCGACCCATCAGGCAAAAAGTCGCTCCCCTGGGGGACAAATTGTATTTAGGCCATTTCTGCCCCCCTTGGGGGCAGATTGGCTGAGTTTAGGTCAACCTGCCCCCAAAGGGGCAGAAACCACTAGGCACCGGGATTTGTTTTTTTGGTGCCAATGTCACGCAGGGGGAGCGACCCCGTAGGCAAGGGTCGCTCCCGGCGGGGGAGGGTGGGGGGTTGGGGGGGCAAATTTATTTTAGGGCATTTCTGCCCCCCCCCCCCTGGGGCCGGCTGAGCTACAGGCCAAACACCACAGGTAGGCACCTTGCAAAAAACACCTCTGTTTTCTGTGAAAAAATATGTTGTGTCCACGTTGTGTTTTGGGCCATTTCCTTTTGTGGGCGCTAGGCCTACCCACAGAAGTGATGTACCATTTTTATCGAGAGACTTAGGGGAACGCTGGGTGGGAAAGAAATTTGTGGCTCCTCTCAGATTCCAGAACTTTCTGTCACCGAAATGAGAGGAAAAAGTGTTTTTATGGGCCAAATTTTGATGTTTTGCAAAGGATTCTGGGTAACATAACCTGGTCAGAGCCCCGCAAGTCACCCCATCTTGGATTCCCCTGGGTTTCTAGTTTTCAAAAATGCACTGGTTTGCTAGGTTTCCTCAGGTGTCGGCTGAGCTACAGGCCAAAATCCACAGGTAGGCACTGCTTTTTATAAAAAAATGTGATGTGTCCACGTTGTGTTTTGGGCCCTTTCCTTTCGTGGGCGCTAGTCCTACCCACACAAGTGAGGTATCATTTTTATCGGGAGACTTGGGGGAACGCTGGGGTAGAAGGAAATTTGTCGCTCCTCTCAGATTCCAGAACTTTCTGCCACAGAAATGTGAGTAACATGTGTATTTTTAGCCAAATTTTGAGGTTTGCAAAGGATTCTGGGTAACAGAACCTGGTCCGAGCCCCGCAAGTCA